>NC_133660.1:129621038-129798463 GCF_037893015.1 Macrotis lagotis | reverse complement strand
ATAGCACTTTAAAATTTTGCAAATTTCTTTTTTATATCTATCATCTTAGAGAAAAAAAATGGGAGAAAGAACTAAGTGGGGGGGAATATATTCTCCAAGACAAACAAGATAAAGAGCAAGGACTATGAGTGAAACATAAAAGAGGAAAAAATTGAATCTGGAAATATTGTGGAGGTCAAGAAACCACAGGTCAGTGATTCTTAGACTTTTGTGTGTGTGTCCTGGTTTCCTTGGGTAGTCTGCTGAAGTCTTCTTTGTCAGAATGTTTTTAAATGCATAAAATAAAATACATAGAATAACAAAAGAAACCAAAGTTTGGTGAAAATAAAGCTATAATTTCCCCCTATCTAAGTTCACAGACTCCCTAAAATGGATCCAATAATTCCTTTGAGGATCTTTGTTAAGAAATCTTACCTTATGTTGTAGAGTAGAAAAGAATAGAACTGGAACACAAAAGCACATATATAATAAAGGAATTCTGTTGTCCCCTTTCCAGCTCTGAAAGGTTTCCAGATTACCAACTTAATATTACTGAAATAAATACATGTATTCAGTCTACCTTAACTTTGACTAATCTAAAAACCAAATGTGAAAAGAGGTCCTGAAAAAAGAATTGAAAGAAGTACTATATCATTGGTGAACCACTAGCCAGGGGACAGGTCATGGTGTCTGTGCCCAGTTCTCTTTCCGGAAGATGATGAGACCACTGGGCAATCTATTTGACCTCACTGTGCCTCATTTTCCTTAAAAATAGCTTAGAGTAAAAACCACATATACCATCCTGCTTTCTTTTCACAAAAATAGGGTAAATGTAGGTATTGTTAAAGTAAGTCCAGGCTAAGAGCCATTACAACTTTCCTTGGCCAGCTCATTTCATCCTGACCCCAGGAATATTCCTAGTATTTGATCCAAGGATAGAAAAAACACTGTAGAAAAATACTTCCTGGGCCAGGCTGAATTTGAACAAGTCCACTTGAGATGTAATCCTGTCCTCAGATCCCCTATGAAGTCGTCCCTCTCCCAAGAGGGCCAGTTTCTCATCTTGAACAGAGCTGCCTATCTGCAGAATCAAGTCCCAGTGCTGGGCTGGGATTTAGGACATTTTTAGGGACCATGGTGCTATACAGAGGAAGTGACTTCTGAGGGTCATCTTAAGACAACTAACATCTTTCTGTCTTCATGTATCCTGTAAAAAAAAAGTGTGTAAGAATTCCAGGGGTAAAGGGCGGCTAGGTGGTGTAGTGGATAAAGCACTGGCCTTGGAGTCAGGAGTACCCGGGTTCAAATTCAGTCTCAGACACTTAATAATTACCTAGCTGTGTGGCCTTGGGCAAGCCACTTAACCCCATTTGCCTTGCAAAAATATAAAAAAACAAAAACAAATGTCTATATTGTTTTTAGATGCAACTTAAGTTCAAATCTGGCCTCAGACACTTGACACTAGTGTGTGACCTTGGGCAAGTCACTTCACCCTGATTGCCTCATATCCAAGGCCCATCTCCAGTTGTCCTGATTCATATCTAGTCACTGGAACCAGATGGTTCCAGGGGAGAAAGTAAGGTTGGTGACTTAGCACAGCATCCCCTTCACTCAAATCCAATTCACTTGCTTGTAAAGGCATCACCTCCTTGATGCCTGGTCTTCTTCCAGAATGAAGGACAAACATTATCATCTTTTCCAAAACAATAAGATAAATGAATATTAGTCAATTGTTTTTTAAATGTTATGGGAAAAGAACTATCCACAAATGTTGACAGGTCTTATTTGTTTTTCAGTTCCCAAATCATCTCATTTATTGATAAATTCACTATGTCTAGAATAGTAGTAGGCAGTACTGGACCCTACCTTGAATGAGTTTGTAATCAAAACACTAGAGAGAGAGAGAGGACAATATTTATATAAATATTTATATATCAGATTAATCTCCCTCAAATAAGATTTTGGCCATCTTTCTCTCAAGTAACCCAGCAAAACCTTCCATGGTTCCCCATTGCCTACAATGTAATTTTTCTCTTCAGGTTTACCTGAACAAACTCTCTTCTTCAACCAAACTGCTCTAGTCATCTAATCTTAAACATCCTAATTCAGTCTTAATGTCTTTGCTCTCACTGTTTTCTCTGTCTGTAATAGGAGGGTTTCATTTTTAAGGTTTTGAGAGCTGTGTTTTTTTTCCCAACCACAACTTCCCCATCAATACAACCTCTTCCTACCTTCAATCAAATTTAACCTGATGGGCAGAAGGGGATTATATGCTTTAGTCTAAGTGCATTTCTGAGCAGAATGTTCAGTCAAGATGGAATATTATGATGATCTCTTGACATTTCACAGAATCTCTCATTCTTGGAAGGAAATCAGAAGCCATCAAGTCCAACATTAAGTCCAATTAACCAACAAATAGAAGTTCATAAAAAATATTTTCTTTAACAGGCTCAACAAATGGTCATTCAGTCTCTTGGTCAAGTTCTCTGATGAGTAGGAACCCAGTGAAATAAGCACTAGTGTGCAAGTCAAAGGATCTGGGAGCAAATTCAACCTCTCTCATTTAGTAACTGTGTGATCTTGAGTGAAGTACTTATCTTCCTTGGGTCTCCATTTCCCCATCTGTAAAAGGAGGTCTCTCACAGACTCTGAGGTCCCTTCCAGATCTAAAGCTATAATCTATGACCTCCCATCATTCTACTTTGAGGTTGATCTAAGTATTAGGAAATTTCCTTTAAATTTACCAAAAATCTGCCCTGCTACCATTTCAACCCAATTTCAAACCTCTTCAGTCAAGTAAAATAAGTCTAATTCCTCATCCCCACATGACAGTACTTCAAAAATTTGAAGATGGAGGCAGCTAGGTGGCACAATGGATAGAGTCCCAGCCCTGGAGTCAGGAAGACCTGAGTCCAATACAGCCTCACCTAGCTCTGTGACCTTGAGCAAGTCACTTAACTGCATTGCCTTAACATAAAAAAATTTTAAAGATTGTCCTCCTTCAAACTTCTATCCTGTGGGGGCAGCTAGGTGGCGTAGTGGATAAAGCACCAGTCCTGGAGTCAGGAGTACCTGGGTTCAAATCCGGTCTCAGACACTTAATAATAACCTAGCTGTGTGGCCTTGGGCAAGCCACTTAACCCCACTGCCCTGCAAAAACCTAAAAAGAAAAAGCCTTCTATCCTGTGGCCTAAACATTCTCAGTTCTTTCCACCAATCCACTAATCTGCATATATTACATAATTCCCATTTCATCTCCATCCTATCTACTCTCTTCCTTATCCACTCTAGTTTGTAAATGGCCTTCCCAAATGTGGTACCCAGAAAGGCATGTATTCTCCCTAGAACACTGGGGCTAGAATCTCCTTCATAGGGGAAAGTCTGTATCTCCTAATTCAATTTGGGAAAATATAATGAGGCCATTTTGCCAGATAGAAAAGGAATGGGTTCATAGCTCTTTTCATTCCTATACTCCAAGGCATGACCCCAAACCAAAACCCAAGAAGTGTCTCTCCTTGTCTCTTACAAAGTCACAATCTTTTCCTGTAAGCCCTGAAAGGAGGAGAATAGGGGAAGGAATGGAATAACCAATACAATGATGCAATGACTATCTCCAGAAAAAAAAAATTTCCTTTAAAAACTACCTTTTTCATATGCATAGAAAGTAAGGGCTCTAAACTCCTTCCAAGTCACTGGAAGCTTTTAACAGAAAACCTTTCTTAAACTAGGCTAGCTTTTCTCCAGTTGATCCTCTAAACACTGCTGGCGATTTTTTCCCCCAATGCCTCTAACATATTTTCACTTAGCACCCGCTTGATGTATAAGATCTGACAGCCAGGCAGTTATAGGCCACCTGCATCACTGTCGCCATGACAACAGTGAAAGACAATCCATGATCCCATGCCCTGGTCACACGTTTCAATACAGCTTATCTGTCCAAAGCCACTGAGTCTAATGGAAGAGAGTAATTACAATCTTCCACTCATTGTCAAAATTCTCACCATATAATGCTCTTCAAAATTATTTTATTCCTCTCACATGACTGCTTTGAGAAAACTAAAAGAAACCTTATGTGGAAAGGAGTGAGGTGGGTGGGTGGGGGAGAGGTTGATGAGAGGAGGGGGCAGAAAGGAGGACTGTGACTGGTATAAAAATGGAGCAGAGTGTGAGTAAACTGTCCCTTTGCAGTATTAAAGGACTAATCAGAAGCTGAGGAATGTACCAAATAAGGAGAGGGATAAATAAAAACTCTCTTGTTTAGTGATCATCATTCTATGTTCTTCTACCTTTGGGTGGGAAAAAAGAACAGAGCTCACTCTCTCAATGTCCACTGATTCCAAGTGCACTCCCTATCATCACCCTTCCCCCACTCCCTCATCTCCCTGCCCCCTCCTCAGGTGACAATCTTCCCATGAAAAATTATCACAAGCAATACTGCATGTGGCTGTCCCTGCCACATTAAACAGCATGCCAGTTCAAACCAAACGAGTTGATCATCAGGAGTAAATGAATGCTTGTGACAGGCAGACATTCCCACAGTCTCCTCTTCAAATACTCCTCTGCCCAACCTGCATGCCTCAATATTTGGATCTTAAGAAGGAATGCCAAGCAGCTGGTTGTCTTCCTTTTAGGTTTCAGGACCTCTCATCATTTTTCCTTGAGAAACCCCCAATGCACACAATTCTGGAAGGGTAAATCTCATATCAGAAAAGGTTTTCATGAAAAAGTTTCTGAGGAGAAATGCCAACTGAGCTAATGAGATTAAAAAGGAGATTGAGAAGTTATGTTGACTCTAAAAGGGAGCCCCAAGAGTGAATGGGCCTAGGGAAATTCTAGAAAATAATCTCAGACCTAATGATTGCTTTCCTCTTAGTGGCAACTCCATAGTTCAAAATAGTTCACCCTCCCTCCCCCAGTTACCAATTAAACACCATATAAGTCCCAAGAAGAAATCTATGCCTTGAAACCACTGCATACCAATTGAAGAAAATCAATTTTACCCCTCTGGGCTCAATGATCCCCAAATGGACCCCACAGACATCATAGGATCATAGACTTAGAGCTAGAAGATATCTCAGAAATGTTGTAGTCAAACTTCCTCATTTTTACATGAGGAAACAGAGCACTAAGAGGTATGACTTGCCAAAAGTTAGAAAGGAATCATTCATTTATTCATATATTTATTAATTTCCTACTACAGAATCATGGAATCTTTAGATTGAAAAGGATCTCAGAAATCATCTAGTCCTAACTACATTTGAATTAGAATCTTCCCTTATCACATTACCAGTAAAGTCAGTGGTGCCTTCAAAATCTATGGGGGGGAATGCAAAGATGAATATGGAAATCCTGGACCTTTGTCTCTGGTGTGCAATTTGAAAAAATATAACATGACAAAAAATTATGCTGAAATTGGTAAAGTATTTTGCTTATTGCTCTGTATAACCAGGATGATGAAAGATTTAACAAGCTTAAGTCAAGATAATATGAATGCAGATTACAAACTCTTTGAAGGCAGGAAGTATTTTATTTTTGACTCTCTCCCATTGCCTGGTAAGAGGCCTAGTACATAAAAAAATACATTTAAAAAACTTGTTGAGGAGGAGGCTAGTTGGTGCAGGGGATAGAGCACTGGCCCTGGAGTCAGGAGTAGCTGAGTTCAAATCTGGCTTCAGACACTTAATAATTACCTAGCTGTGTGACCTTGGACAAGCCACTTAACTCCATTTGCCCTGCAAAAAACTTAAAAAAAAATTGCTGAAATGAATGAATTTTATAATATGATAAACTTAGAAGTATAAAGAACTTTAATGGCCATCTAGTTCACATGAAACTAAGGCTGGTGATGTGATTTGCCCAACATTCTTATGTAGTAGTAAGGAGCTGTCAGGATTTGAACCTAAGTCCTTTGAAATCCCCCCCTTTTTTTTAGATTTTTCAAGGCAGTGGGGTTAAGTGGCTTGCCCAAGGCCACACAGCGAGGTACTTCTTAAGTGTCTGAGGTCGGATTTGAACCCAGGTACTCCTGACTCCAAGGCCAGTGCTCTATCCACCGTGCCACCTAGCCATCCTCAGAACCTAAGTCCTTTGAAACCAGGACCAGCACTCTTTCCATTGTACCATGTTATTCTAAATTTCTATAGGGAAGGATTTGGGGTATTTGATAATTCACAATACTTCAAGTCAGAAAAGTCATCCAGAAGCCTTGTTAATGTGATCAGTGGTGGGTTAGAGTTCATTTTTGGTCACTACTTTGCTCATCAGTACCTCCTGAGATTGAACAGAGAGCACAATGGATGATGAAGATTGGACTGCTCTTCCTTAATAATACTTTTTAAGCAATCCTACAAACAGTTTCAAAGAGAAACCACATCTCTGGAAGTTTCCAAAAAAGTGAAAGATTGGCATAGACATCTTCTCCCTGCATTACAATCAACTTCAATCAATTGTATACATTGTCAAGTTGTGGATTTTTGTTTTTTTATAGCTACTCTGGAATCCTTCATAAATTTCCTAAGATTTAGAGCTGAAATCATTCAGAGCTGAGATCATTCAGTGTAATTCTCTGTTTTCCTTAATTATGCTTTTTGGTTTTCCCTACCTGATAATAGTGATGGAATCTAAGTCTTTGTGTTTATCTTAATCCTTTCATCTAAAGATCTTAATAAAATAAGGCCAGGAACCTCCAATTATCAAGTTTCCATTAGCAGGGAAATTCCCCAAGTCTGGTCAGAAGAGCAGAATCTATAAAGCTAAGTCTTTCCAGGTCAACTTTGTAAATACCTTCTCAATTCAATCCAACATGTGTTTATCTATTTATTGAACAATTATTGTACTTAAGCTACCTGTGTACTTTTGTATATGGTACCCAGTGACCTAAACAGAAAACTGGCCTTAGAGACAGGAAGATCTGATTCAAGTGATGCCTCTTACACATACTGGTTGAGTAAGCCCCCTAGCATCATTCAACCCATCCAATGTCCCATGGCAGCTTTCTAAGATCATAAGTTACAAAGGAGATGTCAAGCTAAGACCCCCTGTTATAAATGTTACTAATCTAAACTGCAAATAAAGTTTCCATGCCAGGAATCCCCCATATTGGTGAAATCACAAATAGGGACCAAAAGAAAAATAACCAAAAAACTTTCACAGACTGTTCTAGGGCTATCTCTGTCCCTATTCCTCTTTGATGTGATGATGTGGTGGGGTCCATGACCCCATGTATATACATTAAGGTTACTTGCTTGCTGCCAGACTTCCCTAATAACATACTTGAGCTTCCCAGGCCTTCTACTATTACAGTATGGCTGCATACTCCTCTGATGCTGTCCACTGCTGAACCTCCCTAATGCTGTTTTCTTATTGCCTGGACTTCCTTGTTTTGCTTATTGCTGGAACCCGTCTCTATCTCTGGTCATCCTTACCTTGTTCCATCACATTGATAGAGCCCCAGTTCCAAGACAAGATTTTCTTCAACTTTGGCCCTAAATGTTGAACTGAAGCCTTTTTATAACTGCTACTATTTAGTTTGAGTGTATTAGCTTCAATTCTCCTGGTTTGCTTTTCTGTGTGTCTACACAGAAAGACATACTCCCTTACCTCACTGATGCTTTATTGGGGTGACCTTCTACCATCAAAAAGGGATATCTTTGTTCATTCACTGCATAGAATAATAATAACTGATGCTTCTATAAAACTTGATATACCCTCTCATTTGAAGCAAGCCTATGACTTCAGTACTACAGTTATTTTTTCCCTCATTTTATGAATTAAAAAACTGAGGCTCAAAGAAGCAATACCAGTCAACGGTCACACAGCAAGTAACACCTAGGGTGGGGATCTTAACCCCCCCCTTCCCAAGTATAGTATTCTATCAATCAGCATGATGCCGCACTATCGCTACTATAACTGTAGCTGAGATTCAAATCCTTGTACTAGGCAAAGGGCAATCAATAAGCATTTATTAAGTTTCCTCAGTAACAGCAAAAAGAATGCTACCTAAGGAGACTTCTTCAACTAGGTTCAGGCCAGAGTTCTAAATGGGGTGGCATGACAGTTGGCATCCTGTTTTTCCCAATATTGGACTGGACTACTACTACCATCCACCATCCATTCTGAACCTAGGAAAACAGCAAGATAGGGAAACTGAAGAGGATGTTTCCCATCATCATATACCTAGCAGGGTTTATTATCTTTTATTTCTTAAGACTGATGTGTCAACCAGGACCAAAAAGAAGTGAGCAAGAAGGCAAAATTATCTAAATCTATGGTGGTACCCATCATAGTGCCATATATGTGAGGTCCCAGCAACTCCGGATGCTAAGACTGCTAAATTACCTGAATCAGGGAATTCTGAGAGGCAATGAACTAAAATAATTGCCAGTGTTGCTACATGGTAAGTGTATTACCAATACCACCCAGAGTTGAAGATCAGCTGAGGTGATATTTTGGAAAGTTAGTAGCATGTGCCTGGCATAGAATAAATGCTTTCTTTCTTTCTTTTTCTTCCTTTCTTCCCTTTCTCCTTCCTTTCTTTTCCTTCACTCCTTCCTTCCCTTTCCTCCTTGCTTCCTTCCTCACTCTTGCTTCCTTCCTTGATCTTTTCCTTTCTTCCTTTTTTCCTTCCTCTCTTTATCTTTCTCTTTCCTCCCTCTTTCTTTTCCTTCCTTCCTTCTCTCCCACTTTCCTGCTTTCCTTCTTTCCAGTATCAAGGATGAGCCACCAGCCAGGTGGAAAAAAATAGAACAAATTAAAGCTTGTAGGTTGATTAGTTTTGGAGCCAAGCCTCTGCATTCTGGTCTCACTGACATGGAGAAAGCCCATCTACAAAAATAACAAAAAACTGAAAGCAATCCTCAACTGACAGCAGAGACAGGCAAATCCTCCTCAGAATCACCAGAGACATCATGAGGGAAAAGATGAGGTGGTAGGAAGTGAACCTTCTTCCTGTGTTAATTCTTCAGAATGATATACTGCAGCTCACACTGCTGGCTAGTAAGAAAGTTGCTTGGAAACTAGCTTCTTGTACTCTTTTGATGTGCAATTTCATCTAAATACTTCATAAATAATTGGTGCAACTTCCCTGGGAAGTGGAAAAATAGGAATTCTGTACAAAAGGAAAACGAGGCACTAAGAGAGAGCAACCTTGCAAATGGTCTCAAAACAAATAACATGTAGCTCAGGATATATTCTGGCTCCCTGAATCTCTTGACAGTTATGGCTAATGAAGAATGTTTTCCTGTTCAGAGATCCCTAGGACCCAGAGACTAGCCTAAAACCCCCTTAGCCTCAACCCAAAAGAATAGCAAAGATGAGTTAGAAGAACCCTACCCACTGAGAGTTTCCTTGACTCAAACTTCCCGGCTCTCCCACCCTCCATTAAGCAATCAAAGGACTCTTCCTAAAGCACGGGGCTGATCATGTTACCCTTTTATTCAATAAATTTCAGTGGCTCCCTATTGCCTTTAGGATCAAATATGAAACCCTTTCTTTAATTTTTAGAGGATTTCAAAATTCTGTTTAATTTTAAAAATCTTTTTATTACAACATGGTCTTTCCAATCTTACCTTTTAACTCTCTTTGAAGAGTCTTCTATCATCTACAGGCCTTCATACTTCTAGAGCAAAGACTTGAGAGCTGAACTTGAAATTAGGAAGAACTGGATTCAAATCCTATCTCAGACATTTATTAGCTTTCTGGCCCTAAGCAAGTCATTTAACTTTTGTCTCAGTTTCCTCTTCTTTTAAATGGAAATAATAATAATAGCACCTACCTTTCAGGATTTTTGTAAGCATTAAATGAAATAATATTTGTAATATTAAAGCACCATGAAAATGCTAGCTATCATCATCATCATCATCATCATCATCATCATCATTATTATTAATTCTTTTTCACACAACACTCCTTACTTTATTTTTCCAATGGCTGTACCCCATGCCTAGAACACTCTTCTTCTTGCCTCCCTTCAAGACAGATTCTGCTCACAGTCCACCTTCCTCAAGAGGTTCTTCCTAGTCTCCTCCTGCTAGAACATTCCTTCTGAGATTACATCCCACACCATGTATATTGTGCATGTACCTAGCAGTTTAACTATTGTCTCTCTTAATAAAATGTGAGTTTCTTGAGGTAAGGGTCCATGATTTTTGCCTCTTTCTGTATCCCCAAAGCTTAGCACATGTTTTATAAATAATTGTTGATTGACTGATTCCCACCCCCTACCAATTCCACGCAGTAGAAATAAAATGACAGGAAAGATGGAAAGCAAGAGCCTCAGCAAAGCAACAGATGAACAGAGAGAAAGACAGGGAATTCCAGGGGATACACATTTGAAAGAGGCAATGGGTGTTTCATAGACCATCTAGATCAGTAGCCCTAAAGCACCATTCCTCCCTCTACCCCCAACACTAAACTCTGCTTGTATCCAAGGTAGAGTCTTCCATGGTAGACCCTGTAAGCTCCTAATATGTGCATCTTGCTAGGAGCCAGAGAGACAAAGACAAAAGCAGTCCTTGCTTTCCAAGAGCTTTTATTCTCCTAGGTCAAGCAAAGTTGCAGTTTCTGGCTCTAAAGTCAAAGAAATGCTGAAACAATGCCATCAATCTTGTCCTCCATGTTAATAATTTTTTGATGTTATATCTTTATTTCCATTTAACATTTCAGAAGTAGCAAGCTGCAACTTCTGATTTTCCCTTCAACTGGAGTAGAGGTTTAACCTAATCGAAATGGTGACTGTGCTACTACATCCATATGCTACCTATGAGTTCAACTTGGGACACATACTCAATTGTAGGCAGCCATAATGTTCAACATACAGCACGCAAACCCATTTCATATTTAGATTCCCAAATAAAAATTTCTTCCTTCTTCCTCCTACATCCCTTTCCTCCACATGCTCCCAATCCTGGAAATAATATAGATGTATTTTTTCCCACCCACTATGTCTTTGCTTATAGGCTAAAATACAACAACTTCAGGCTGATATTTAAAACCCTTCACAATTTAGCTCTAACCTACCTTTTCTGACTTATTTTATACAATTTTCTTCTAAACACTCCTTCTAGACAAAATGATCTACTAATTCTTCCCCAAACTCCCAATTCCATCTCTGTGCATGTGTGCAGGCTGTCCTTTCCTTTATCTCTTAGACTTCCTAGCTTCTTTCTAGTGCTACCTCATATGATTTTGCTAATCCTTCCCCAGTTGTTCTCATTCATTCTCATTCTCTCTCTCTCTCTCTCTCTCTCTCTCTCTCTCTCTCTCTCTCTCTCCCCTGAAATTACTTTGTATTTGTTTATTTGCACATAATGTATCACGTCCATGAAATGTTGCAGAAAAGCTTTTATTTTAAGGTCAGTATGTCCCTACACAGTGCTTTGCATCTAGAAAGTGATTAATAAATATTGGATTACATTTAATTTTTAAAACAAAGGAATGGTCTGATTCCTTTAATAAAAAGGAGTAAGCTTTAAGTTGCTTTAAAATGGACAAAGTTATAATTAGGGTAGGGTAATTAAAACTTTGCCTCAGAATACCAACATTTGTGGGATACAATTCCTCCCATACCGCAATCCTTCAACCCATTGTTTCACTGTGTCAAATTCTTCCACAAACCTCCTGTATCCACAATGCTAACCACCCAATTTTTCACATGACCCTAGGTAACTACTCCCAAAGGTCCATTAACTATGGTTCACCTATCCTCCCAGGACCCATCACCACTGTGAATCTTTCTTGCTGCCACCTCCAAGACCGTGGGCTTCCTGTCTCTCTCTCCAAGAATAACTGCATTTCACTAGTGTAGACTATCTCATTTTGGTCTTCACTCCAAATTCTAGCACTTCTAGTTATGGCTCTGCTTCTAAGGACAGCAAACAAATAAAAGAAAGGACTCAAACTCATATACCAAGGAGCCACATGTTGAAGCAATGCCTCAAGATGTTGATGGAAATATGGTAAATGTTTGCCTTATATAAATGTATAAAATAATTTGTAATTGATTTTCCACTTCATTACCTTTTCTACTGAAAGATTTTTGTTCCATATAGCCTTCCACACATGAGTTAGAGCTACTTTTGAGTTATTTATAACCCTAAACAATCATAAATTTCATTTAAACCATCTTATGGTTTCTTCTTCCTTCTGTAACTCAAAAACTCCCATTTAACCCATATGCTCCCATCATAAATTCTTACTTTTAAGCAAAAACTATGTGCAGCTATTCTTAGTGCCAAAGAAAATTTTTAAGAAAATCATGACCAAGTGAAACCTAAAGATAAATGTCATACAATTTCAACTTTATTATGTTCAGCATGAGTACACAACAGAATAAATATATATGCACAGTAATAAAAATTGATAAGGGCAAAATTCTAATCCCAGTATCAGACTAAACAGAGCAATATTTTTTTTTGCAAGGCAATGGGGTTAAGTGGCTTGCCCAAGGCCACACAGCTAGATAATTATTAAGTGTCTGAGGCTGGATTTGAACTCAGGTACTCCTGACTCCAGGGTAGGTGCTCTATCCACTGCGCCACCTGGCTGCCCCCAGCAATATACTTTTAACTACACTATAGGATTTTGTTGGGATGTAGACATAATTAAAAAATTGATAAGCTATTACAAAAGTATAGGCACATATTTCTTGATAAGGTTGCAATCATGAAATTGCTAATAAGGTTGCTTTCATATTGGATCAAATTATATAAATGGACAACTTTCAAAAGAAGAAATACAAATTACTAATAATGATAAAAATGCTCAACTATACTAAAAAAGCAAAGAGATGCAAAGTAGCACTTCACACCTATCACAATGGCAAAAAAAATTAAAAGTTACAAACTGTAGGGCTTTGGGGATTGCAGAGGAAAAAAGTTTACTTGTACATTACTAATGAAATTGTAAACTTGAAGAATTCTCTTAGAGATGATGATGATGATGATGTTGATGATGATGTCTGACCTTCCTTCCTGAAGAAGACCATGACATCAGGGGAGGTAATGCTGTGACAAGCACATGAATTAGATTTGAGTGAGGGGGTGCTGTGCTATGTCATCAGCCTCACTTTCTCCTCCAGAGTCATCTGGGTCCAGTGGCCAGATATGAATCAACAACTGGACACAGCCTTGGATGCAAGGCAATCAGGGTTAAGTGACTTGCCGAAGGTCACACAGCTTCTAAGTGTCAAGTGTCTTGAGGCTGAATTCAAACTTCCATCCCCCTAACTCCAAGGTCAATGCTTTATCCACTAGCTGCCCTCTTACAGAACAATCTGGAAATATAGTATACCATAAAAGTTACAAAAATAATATTACTATTTAGCACATTAAGTCTATTATTAAAACTGTCTTGAAAAATGGTGCTAGAATCCAAGGTGGATAAAGCCTGAGAGCTGAAATCAAGGAATACTGAGACTGTCTCAGACATTTCCTACCTGTGGGACCCCAAGTATGTAAATGAACATCTCTCAGCCTCAGTTTCTTTATCTATAAAATGAAGGAATGAAATTGATGGCTTTCCAAATTTATATCTACAATTCTATGATGCTAAGAACTATTATCAAAAACAAAAAGAATTGCTATTTTCACAGGAGTGTTACATGTAATTGCAAAAGACAAATAAAACAAATAGAAGAAACCTAACATATCACAAGAAGGGAATAGTTAAATAAATTGTGATACAATAATGCAATGGAAAACTATAAGGCCTTTTAAAAAACAACAAAAAATTCAAAGAATTATGGAAAGTTCTTAGTGAAATAAGACAAAGCAAAAAATTCAGGCTCAGAAGAGAATACAAACTATGCCCATACAGAGATGAAAAGTCAATGAAAATGAATAGATAAAGAATCCTAATGAGGATCTGGACAAAATGAGTGAAAAGTTGCTGTCATATTGATTAATTTAAATGTAAATAGTTATTGAGCAAGTTTACTTGACTATATTAATGCTCAATATGAATTTTAATGACACATGTAATAATAAAAGGAATATACTCCTCCATATTTCATATCCATTTACCTAAATCAGTTTGTGCCTCATTTTATTTAATGTGTCTTCCTGAAAAGCTGTATATAAATTATAAATGGTCTATAATTCTTGCTTTGAACACACTAGAGAAGGGCAGCTAGGTGACTCGGTGGATAAAGCACCAGCCCTGGAGTCAGGAGTACCTGAGTTCAAATCCAACTTCAGACACCTAGCTGTGTGGCCTTGGGCAAGCCATTTAACCCCATTTGCCTTGCAAAAAAACCTAAAAAAAAAACAAACAAAAACCTGGGTTCTGAAGAAATCAAAGAAAGAGGAAAAATGAACACACTAGAGAGAACTTGCTTTTTTTTGGAGGACTCTTGAGTTGAATCCTTATGTAAAATGAAGACTCTTTTTATAATGCAAATACTAACCCTTTCTGAGTTGGAATTATAGTTAGTACATATATGTAAAAATGCATAAAGTTACTGATAACATTATCACAGATGCCAATTTAAACAGAAAAGCTTTACCAGCTCACTCAAATTGGGAGAGGTCCATAAGAATTAGTTTTAAAAAAATATGAATTGTTGTATTCCTTTTTTAATAGACTTTTATTATTTTCAAGGACATAATTGCACCTACCTAACAAAGTGTTGCTAAATAGAGGTCCTTCAGGGATCCTGCTTTAATGAATAGAAAAAAATTATTTATAATTAGCATATTAATGTTTCTATGTGAAAGAGTTTCTTTAAGGTGCTTAAAACAGTTTTCTCTCTTAAGTAGACTTAATACCTCCTCCCTTCTTGAAATCTTGTTTACACTGCTAATTTACCAAGTAAATATTCTTTTTTTATAATATAGTGCAAAGTCCCACACCTCCAGTCATTTAACACAAATTCCAAATGAATGAATTGACATCAATCAAGTGATGTGATATATGCAAAACATAGTAAATAAATAGTGAGGAGTATCTAAACTAGAATAAGTCAGACACAACAGGGACTTCCCTTTGACATGGAAAAAAAAAGAGGAGGAACTCGTAACTCTCAGCTGATCCTATGTAAGCTGCTAATACCACAACTCAATAGATGCTGATTGCAAGAGAATTATACAGAGGAAACATATATGAAACATGCATGAAACCTTGTTAACATATGTGAAACATTCAAGGTTATTAAAAATCACTAAAAGACAAGTGCCCATCTCTGATATTCTAATATAAGAACCATAAGGTTGACAATGAATTTGAGAATAAAAAGTTCATATAGACCAACCCTATCATTTTACAGAGAAAACTCTGGTGTCTTCCCTGGGGGCACACAACCCATCAGCTAGTGACAGGGCTGAAAATGGGATCTCCTGAGTCTGGGTGCCATTAACAACTCCTAGCTGTCTGATTCCTAGTTCACTGCACTCTCTTCTGGGTCAATTTTCCACTGAAATCATTCATCAGAAGATGGTCTCCCTGATCTCAACTTCCAATTCCACCAAGATAAAGGCTGCCATATCCAGTCACTCCAGTCGGCTGTAACTTCCTTCAGATTAGAACAGAGCTGCTAACTACTCTAAAGACAGGAAGTGAATCATACCATACTCAACTGAAACTGCAGTTAAACATTTAGGGAACCTAAACATGGCTCACCAAACTAAATGAGTAACCTTCTTGCAGAGGGTCAAGGGAAGAGCTATGACGACAAATGGTTGGCACTCCATCTCACCTTCCAAAGCACAATTGTCTCCACCTTGCAGGCATCCTTAGCATAGACTTTGGGCTACCAATATCATCTTCTAAAAGAGTTCTTCTAAAATAATTTTTTATGGAATACTCTCACCTAATTAAAGTCTTGGTCTACTAGCCATAGGATTCTTAACATTTTTGTGTATCATGAGTCCCTTCAGCAGTCTACTGTAGCTTATAGACTCTTTCTCAGAATAATAATTTTAGATGCATAAAATTTCATGCATAGATTTAATTTTCAAATAACGTTTAAAATATAGAATTATAAAGCAAATCAATTATTTTGAAAGACAGCTATCAAAATTTTCTTAAAATACTAACAAATTCACAATCTAAGTTAAGAACCCCTTAACTTAGGGGGTTCTTGGTTAAGCCTTTCCTATTTTATGGCCCTTCCATGTTCACTGGACAACACACCTAAGCTTTAGGAAGTCAGTTAGTCAAAAGCACTTATTATTCATTTACTACATGCCAGCCACTGTGCTAAGTGCTAGAAACACCAAAGAAGGGCAAAAACACTGTCCTTGCCTTCAAAACTGTGCATAGGAGATAAATACAGTGTAGATGGAAGGTAGTGTCAGAGCTCAGACATCAATAAATTCAAGGGAATTCAGAGAGGGGAGCTAGGGTGATGAAATGCTTCACATTTCTCAAGTAGGAGGCTCAATTAAAAAAAAAATGATGTTTTTAACCAAAAAGAAGATGTGGCCCCTAGGCCACCATAGTTCTCTTCAAGTATCTGATGGGCTGGGTGAGATTTAGAAAAGATTGGGATATCTATTTGTTTATTTGATGTGGGTCTGTGATTTTATCAGCTTAATGTACTCCCACTGAAGAAACTTCACCAAAATAACAACACTTGTCTTAGAGAATTACAGGGGACACTGAGAGAGAAGGTCACTTGCCTAGGGTCACACAGCAGGTCTATGTCAGAGGCAGGACTTGAATCCTTGTCTTCCTAATATAGACTCATTATCTATCTGCTAAGTCATGTCACCACTCTGCAGTTACACAAAAAGGAACATTTTTGGTCATTTGAAGAAATTACTTCAATAATAATTAGGACTCTCCAGAAGTACAACATGTTTACCCTGAGCAGGTAATGAGTTACCTCCCCTCCCACAAGTCTTCCAGGAAAGGTTGGGTGGTCACTTTGGGGGGAAGTTGAAAGGAAATTCTCATTCAGATATAGGTTGTGCTAGAGGAGCCTAAAAGGACTCTCCAATTCTAAAACTCTGTGATTCCAGGATAGGCTTGAACATAGTCATCTCCTTCTTTTGTTTTGTTTTGTTTTGTTTGTTTGCTTGTTTGTTGTCATCTCCTTAGCAAATTCCAAGCTGCCATGTTCTAACAGCTGGTCTTCCCTCTTACCTTTCATGCTATTATTATTTATGGTGTCTCAAGATAAGCAAAATACCTTCTACCTCACTGAATGCCCATAAACAAAAAGAGATTATTGGCTTTCTAGAATACTCATCATGCATTGCTTAAGTGGAAAGAGACAAGATTATAGGGACTGAGAGATATAGGATTATGGATGAGACCTGAAAGTTACTGAATCTACCCTCTTTCATTTTACACAGGAGGAAAGTGAGACTAAGGAGGGTTAAGTAACTTGGCCAAGGTCACACAATTAAGACAAAACAGAGGGAAGAATTTAAACTCAGATTCTCTGATTAGAGACCTGATTTTTTTTCCATTGTATATTATTAGTACCTATCATTTATTTTAAATTTGTTCCAAATAGACCACTGCTATATGTGCATGCACCCTTAGAGCTGTTCTCTACATATCAGAGGATTAAAGGGAGGCTAAAGAGCAACCAAAGCTCTAAGAATGATGACAAATCTACACTTTTTGGGGGTTTTAATTATTTAGTAAATATATCATTATCAGAAAGGAGGGTTTTTAAAATATTTTTACACTTAAGGAAGCACTCTAACTTAACCCATCAATGGCAATGCCTGTTATTCAAATTGTTTTTAAAAATCCTTCATGGGAAGAATCCAAACCACAACCTTTAAAAACAAACAAAGGAGATAAGTTGGGCCACTTTTAGGATGTCACCTAAAAAGTTAAAGTTAAAGAAGTCCCCAAGGGCCACATAGTTCTCTGAGCAGTATAGACAGTAGAAGGGATAGATTTTGCTCAGAAATCCTACAGCTGGCTTATGTGTGTGTGCTTATAAAGATTCAAGGAGACCTACAGATGTTAACACACATATAATCCCTCTGACAGCGAGAAGATCAGAGAGTGAATGTTGTAGAGAATGGAGCCAGTATTTATTTCTACAGGGCTCAGAATGGGACAATCATCACAAAAGATTTTCTCACTAATATTAGTGACTCAGGTCATGTCAAAATAGTTGTTTTTCTTATTATGTTCAGCTTTTAAAGAAAGACCATATAACTTGTGTTAAGACACAAAAGGCAGACGTGACAGACTGGCCCAGGAGTAAGGTGCCCTTAACTTATCTGCCAGTCACCCCAATTCCCTTGGGTATAGCTATGATACCTCTATAGTCCAGTTTGAAGCTATTAAAAACTTGTCTTCTAACAAGAGACATTTTTTGAAAGGCCTCAAAAGCTATAGGACTATTCAATATGAACATGACTGATTAAAAGATATTTAGAGAGGAATGGGTGGAGCAAAGAGATAATCCTTTTGCAGAAACAAAAGAGTGCTTCTATAATTTTTTATGATATCAATACTTAATCATTCCACTCAACCTGAAGATCCCATAAAAATAATATTCTTTACAGAGTGGGATGGCCCCAAGGAACTTAAGTGCAAATGGAAGCCTCTTATGTTCAAAATCATTTTGTTGACCAAATTCTCCAAAGAGTACCCTCAAAAAAAGGTGGTAGAGAGATTTACTGCTCTGAGTTCAGGCATTTTCTAGGTGCTGTAATCCAAGGAAAACATTTAAAATTCAAAAAAGAAAAATCTCTTTGAGGAACAGTCCTCAAAAATAAACACAGGGGAGTAGGGTCTCATGAGAGCAGGACACAGTTCAAGGCAAACTCAGGATGGACTCTATTTAAAAGGTTGGCAGGGGATGGGGAGAGGGAGGCTCTTTCTATGATTTGGGGTTATTTAAGGTGAAACACTCTTTGTGGGTGGCTTGGATGAAGTTCCACTAGTTATACTACTGAAGTAAACTTCAGGGTCATCTTTTCACCTTACCCTCTGACCCCACCCAATGGAAAGTCTGCCCATATTCAGTGCATTCTCAGACAGATTTCTTTCTGGGGATGATTTCAAAAGGACCTTACTACAAAAATGTAGCCCTTTCACAGGACCTACTTTGGGGGAGCTACAAGAGAACCACATAACCCCTCATTACTATATAGGTTGGCTACCTTTTTCTAGAACCAAAAGCAGCTCAACCGAGTTGAGAGGCAATGTTTTTAAAAGACATACCTGAAGGCAGCCTAGCTACAGCATTGAAAAACTGGCTCCAATCTGCCTTTTCAATAATGGATTAGCTGACCTTATGGACCCCCTACAGCTTTAAAGCCAAACCTACCTTTTAGTCATCAATCTGGGATATCCAGACATATGTCCCATTTTTCCCCATTCCCACACTCTACCTTTAGAAAAACTGGCCTATTTACTTTTTGGCCTTTGCAGCTCTATACCTTTACTCTGGTAGTTAATGCTCTCTTCTCTACCCATCCTTGAAGGAAGCTTTCCTTCAAGGTAAAGTTAAGATGAAAATTCTGAGGATCTTTCCTTGATTCCTGCCCCAGCCCCCATCTCATTAGTGTTTTCTTCCTCCCCAAATCATTCTAATTTCACTTACCTGTGTATTTGTTCCCTAACCAGTTTCAGGAGAATGTAAATTCTAGGGGGGAAGGGACTTCCTGTTTGCCTCACATAGTTCCTTGCACACTCCCCAAATGTTTGTTGAGTTGGATTGAATTTTTAAGGGGGGAAGGAGAACCTTACAATGAACACAACTCCTAGGATTCAACCATCACTGAAACAAAAAAGCCCTAAATTCATGTACTACCAAAATGTAGAATTCCATTGTCCTAGGTAATACAAAGCCTTGAATTGGGAGAATTGTGTTATCTTGATCATGTTAGCTACTCAAATTTATAAGTTTCTTGAGGGCAGGGATTTTTATCTTCACATTTTTAATCCTAGCATCTGGCAAAGTAAATGCTTCATAAATATTTGTTGAAAAGTTAGTCATCAATGATCATTGTTGGAAGGGTTGTGGGAAATCTGGGACACTAATATATTGTTGGTGGAGCTGTGAACTCATCCAGCCTTTCTGGAGAGCAATTTGGAACTATGCCCAAAGAGCAACAAAAATGTGCATACCCTTTGATCCAGCAATACCACTACTGGGTCTATACCCTGAAGAAATGATGAAAAAGGGTAAAAACATCACTTGTACAAAAATATTCATAATAGCCCTGTTTGTGGTGGCAAAGAATTGGAAATTAAGTGAATGTCCTTCAATTGGGGAATGACTTAGCAAGCTGTGGTATATGCATGTCATGGAACACTATTGTTCTGTTAGAAACTAGGAGGGATGGAAATTCAGGGAAGCCTGGAAGGATTTTCATGAACTGATGCTGAGTGAGATGAGCAGAACCAGGAAAAACATTGTATACCCTAACAGCAACATGGGGGACGATGATCAACTTTGATGGATTTGTTCATTCCATCAGTGCAACAATCAAGGACAATTTTGGACTATCTGTGATGAAGAATACTATCTGTATCCAGAGAAAGAATTGTGGAGTTTGAAAAATGACCAAAGACTTATTACCTGCAATTTTAGGGGGAAAAAACCCTTTATCTTATTATGTAATTTTGTGATCTCTTATACTTTATTTTTCTTCCTTAAGTATATGATTTCTCTCTTATCACATTCAAATTAGATCAATGTAAACAATGTGGGGGTGAGGGGGTGAAGCAAGAATAGGGGGAATATTGTAAAACTCAAAATAAACAAAATCTTTCTAAGAAACAAGGTAGTCATCAACTAAAAATTTAATCAATTTCAAATACTGTATTAATATTAATAACCAATCTTGGCAGAGTAGAAAATAAAGAAATGCATCTACCTCCAATCTTCTTTCATAGAAAAGAGGAGGGAAGGAACTATGTGTGTATAGAATGTTATGTACACTGTCAGATTTATTGGATCTTTTGGGTTTAACTATTTTTCTTTGTTTTAAGCCATAATGACCAATGTAGTTCCTTATTGATATTCTGTCTCCCAGTCTCCTTGACTGTAACTGCTCTCCCTCTTCACCTCCACCTCTTAGAATCACTGGCATTTTTAAAAGACTCAACTGTACAAGAGAACATAGTCTTCCTCTCCCTCTCCCCCCACAAGTTGCTAGAGCCTTTTTCTCCTCAAGGTTTCCCTTTCTATCTACTATGTATGTACTTTGTATGTACCTCTTTATTTACATGTTGTTTCTCCCATTAGAATGTAAGCTCCTTGAGGGCAGGGACTGTTTTTGGCACTTCTTGTTTTTCCCCAGTGCTTGGCAAAGTGCCTGATACAAAGTGATAATTTGCTCTTTAATTTGAACAAGGGGAACAATCTGAAAATCACTATTATGTAAATAAAAAGAACCAAAAGACTCTAATTTTTTTATTAGGTTTTTGTTTTTGCAAGGCAATGGGGTTAAGTGCTTTGCCCAAGGTCACACAGCTAGGTAATTATTAAGTGTCTGAGGCTGGATTTGAACTCAGGTAATCCTGACTCCAGGGCCAGTGCTCTATCCACTGAGCCACCTAGCTGCCCCAACTTTAATTTTTTTTAAAGAAAATGTTTAATCTTCTCTAGGTTCAAGGACTTTGAAACATTCTTACAGACTCTGTTGTCCTCTTTCCTTCCCCTAGACTCAAAACTCCTTTGAGGTTTTAATCTCTGTATAAAGATGGTAACAGTTAAAGTCACACTTTCTGATTGGTTAGGGTTTTTTTCATCTGAAGACAGAAAGAACTCTATGGTCCAACATTTCTCAGCTTCTCCAAATCTTAGCCCAATCAAGTGCTTCAGAGAAGCAAATTAATAATTATGATGACTTGAAAAAGGCTTACAAATCACGTTTAAGTTTGTCTCCTCATCTTAAAAGTGAACTGAAGTGAGACGCCTACAATGCAGATCCAGGAGCCTCTCCTAATGAGTAATGAACAGTTCTAAATTACAGGCTGCTACTGATAGTTCACACACACAAACCCCACATCCAAGTGAGATGAAGGCTTATAAAAGTAGTTATTAACAGAAGATAAATCAACAAAACCTTTGGAGAAGCTGATATCATCCGTATTTCTTGCTCCCCTGTTGATCTAAGAAACTATGGCACACACACTTTTGATGAGAATAGGTCATCTTTCAATTTAGGCCATTCTTCCCTTAATGGATAAGCCCAAGTCCCATGGCAGTTCACAGTGAGACATGCTCTTATCCGTTTTATATGCCACAAGTCAGAGGAGATATTTACTCTGGCCCTGGGTTCATAAGTGACCTCCATTCACAAAAAATAAAAAAATCTGTGACTGAGAATTTTGAGTATTTGCTGTTTCTACAACTGGTTTCAAATCCCACTTCTGACAGTTGCTAGCTATGTGAACCTGGGCAAGTCACTTCACCTTAGTTTCCTATTTGGCTAAATGGTTAAAATAACAGTTGTACATATTCTCACACATTGTTGTGGGGACTCAGATGAGATGCATGTAAATTGCCTTGCAAGCTTTAAAATGCTATAAAAATGTCCATTTTTATAATGTTTAAAAACCTTTTGGAGTTCATCTAGTCCAATGCCTTTCTTTTATAGAAGAGGAAATTGAACCTCTGACAAGATAAGTTAATGGTCCAAGGTTATACAGGTTAGAATTGACAAAGTAAGGTTTCAAATCCCATACTATTTCCACTATATCACTCTGGAGGTGGGTTTCCTCATCTGGCAAGGGAAGGCTATTTACTTCAAAGTACTATTATTGTTGGGATCAAATAAGACAACATATTTGAAAAGACATTATCTCTGTCACAATCTTTACCTTGTTCAAAGATTCAAGTTTTGAATTTATCACTATAGTTTATGTTAATGATCATTCCTCAAAATCTCTCAGCATTTGTATATTCAAATACTTCCAGTGATCTGCAAAAGAAAATATGTCTGGAAGTATAATAGACTACACTCTTCCAGGAATTCTGCTCATGAAAGAAATAGCTTTAACTTTGTAAGGAGTTTCTTGTGTGTGTTCTAATTATGGTTTCCAAATTGGTCCAAATATAGCCCATATATTTCCACAAAACTGGCTTGTATAAAAATTTGAGTGTGACTTGGGAAGGGGGAAGAGGGTAGAAATAGAAATGGGTGATAGACCTGTGATTTCAAAGAGTAAAGAATTTCCAGTGTAGAAACTCCCTCTACAGATAAAGACAGGCAAATAATCTGAAGCTTCTAGCTTTAGGAACTGGCTCCAGAGAGTTTGAGTGACTTACTCAAGGTAATCCAATTAATAAAGATCAGAAACAAACCTGAACCCATACACACCTTCCTGACCCCAAAGCTGGCTCTCTATCTGTCCTTCCACTCCACCTCTAGGGGCAAAATGGAGGATGTGGACACAGATCCAACAATGCATCTGGTTTTTCAGAGTATACACACACACACACACACACACACACACACACACACACACACACACACACACAATCAGACAGAATTTGTATGGACTTGAAGTCAGGTACACCAGCTGCAGTGTACTTAGTAGTATATTCCTGAGCAAGTTACTTATCCTGTTTGAGAGGATCCAAGGAGACAATATAATATGCAAAAAACTTCGCAAAAATTAGATTATTCTGTAAAAGTGAGATACTCAATCACACTTAATTTTTTAAAGAGATTTTTTTAGGGATGTAGTCCATTCCCAGAGGTAGTTTATATTAACACCTATATGGTAAATGTCAAATCAACACAGATACTTCTTATAAATCATGATTCAGGATTGTAAGTTCTCAATTTCCTATTACTTAGTGAGGTATCTTTCTTATTAAGAACTTTTTTTTTAGGTTTTTTTCCCAAGGCAATGGGGTTAAGTGGCTTGCCCAAGACCACACAGCTAGGTAATTATTAAGTGTCTGAGGACGGATTTGAACTCAGGTACTCCTGACTCCAGAGCTGCTGCTCTATCCACTGTGCCACCTGGCCACCCCTTAAGAAATTTTAAGGATCCATTTTTATAAACCACATTTCACATACCCAAAGTCATGGACCAAGACAAAATGCTACATGGAAACAATCCAGTACAAATGTGTTGTGTAGTAGATGATGCATTTTTTAAAGCATATCCAATATTTCAACATAGCAATTTTGTGTTTCATACCATCTAATTCCTTCTCTCCCCTCAGTTCAGATTTTGGATACATTTACTTCCAGTCCATCATGTCTAAAGGAGGATCTCAGAGTTGCAAGGACCTTCAGAAACCAGTAATCCAACCTATAATTCACCAAGAATATCTCTCTATATCACACAGGACAAATGGTTACTCAGGCTCTGACTGATGACATCCAATGAGGGGGGATTCACTCTGTCGGAAGACAATTCTTTCCATTTTGGACAATACAAATTCTTAGGAAATCTCTTCCTTGAATTAAGCCTAATTCTACCTAGTTTCAGCTCCCACCCATGGCTCCTAGTTCCATCTCAAGAACTAAGTGGAATAAGTGTAATTTCTTTTGGGAATAATCCTCCTTTAGATATTGGAGCCAGCTATCAAGTCTTCCCCTTTTCTTCCTTAGAATTTCCCTCTCCCCCAGATTTTTCTTCTCTAGGCTAAACATCAGTAACTCCTTCATTTGATCCTCAAGTAACATGATCTAGGGGCCAATACCATATAGGTTGTTCCCTCTGGCTATTCTCCAAGTTTAACCATCTTCTTAAAAATTCCATTCCTAGAATTAATCAAAATACTCAGGATGGGAACCAACCAGTATGACAGTATTAACACCTCTCTACTTCTGTGTTCTGTCTTTTTTTTTAATATCACCCAGAATTGCATTAGCTTTTGGAACCACTAGAAAACAATGCTAGCTGTTGTTAACTTGCAGTTCACCCCCAAATCTTTTCCAGATGAAAGACTATCTGCTGCCTTTGGTAAACAAAGTGTAAACCTTCTACATTTATCCCTATTAAATTTCATCTATTTAGATTCAGTTCAGTGTTTGAAACTGTCAAGATCTTTTTATATAACAGTTCTGTCATCTAAATGTTAGTTATTCCTCCAAGGTACTCTCTCCCTCTAAGATTAATAACAAAAATAATAATAACTGACATTTTTTACAAGGGTATCCCAAAAGTCCTAGGACAGTTAAAAGCTTAAAATTGCCTTAAAACTTTTGGGACACCCACACAGCACTTTGAGAATCTGCAAAGCCCTCCATTTAGATTACATCATTTGATCCTTACTGCCCCTGGAGTTAAAGGTTCTATATCACAAGTCTTATTATTTCCATTTTAGAATCTGAAGGGTTAAGTAATTTTGCCCAGGGTCACCTAATAAGTGCCAGAGGTTTCTTTAAAAAAGGAATGACATTAGAAAAAAAACCTAAAAAAAAATTAACCCTTCAAATGTTGTCCCTTAAAATGAGATGTGCAGCATTCAGAAGAGTATGGTACAGATGGGAGAGAATTTCTTGCCACAAAAGAAAATAACCTTTTTTTATTGAGTTGGCAGGAGTCACAGTGAAGCCATTGTGGGAGAGTGCATTTTGAAGTATAATATGGAGTTACATTAATGTAATTGGCCATATTGCCATTTGCTGCTCCAAAGTGAGCAATTCCAAAAGATGTGGCCATTTCCGGGCACTCCTGTGAACCCTGACAAACTCAGGCTTCATTTCTGGGTATTGCTGTGTTTTTGTTACCATTACATGGTGGGCTCTAAAGCCAAGAAACCAACTATGTTTCATAAAATGACTATGGTTCGATGGAGAGATTACTGGGCTTCAAGGTTATATAATAAATACATCATAGAGTTGTTGGGTGGTTCAACTGGGATAATGGATATAAAGCACTTTGCAAACTTGAAAGCTGTAGGCTACCACCAGTGATGATGATGATGGTGGTGGTGGTTCTTACTATGACAAAAAGGAATTCATATCTTGTCAGTGTTCCTGTGGAAATTATTACTGCCACTCTATACAATCCCCAAGGATAAGTTTTGCTAAGACTTCTCACTTTAGTTTACAGAATTTATCACAAAGAATGAGAAAATTCCACAATTCAGTTTGAAGAGTCTAACTTATCCCTGAACTTCCCATTGGTCATCTAAACTTGACTTCAGGACTTTTAGTGCTTAGGAACCATTCTTTTTTTTTTTTTTTTTTTTTTTAGTTTTTGCAAGACAATGGGGTTAAGTGGCTTGCCCAAGGCCACACAGCTAGGTAATTATTAAATGTCTGAGGCTGGATTAGAACTCAGGTACTCCTGACTCCAAGGCTGGTGCTCTATCCACCATGCCACCTAGCTGCCCCTTAAGAACCATTCTTAACCAATGTTTCTCATTTCTCTTTAAGAGGGTTCAAATTGTTGGGAAGTATTTTTCCAAATATGGAACCTAAATGTGTCTTTCTGCACCTTCCAGCCACTGCTACTAGTTCTGCTCTCTGGGGCCAAATAGAACATGCCTAATCCCTTTTCCACATGGCAGCCTTCAAATAACTGACAAAAGCAAGCATGCTAAGTTTTCTTTTCTCCAATACTGAGTTCTCTACAACTGATGAGTTCCCTTACCATCTGGGTCTACAGTGGATGCAGTTCCTAAAATGTGATATCCCAAACTGAACAATAATGTACCAAAGGTGGGCTAACCAAGATGCAGTTCAGCAAGACAATCACTTCCCTCATTGTAGACACTTTGGCTCTATTAGTACAAGATAGAATTTCCTGTAGAATTTCCAACCACTGTGACACATTGCTGACTCATGTTAAGCTTGTTAATATAACAAAGTTCCTAGTCTTGTTTCACAAGAACTACTCTATGTAATATGCTTGCTATATTTCATAACACATATGTAAGAATTAACATTAATTCCCTATAGAACTGAAACTTTATAGAATCAATCCATTTTTCTCCTACGTTGAGACCAATTTTAGATGCCAGTTCTGGACACAATATATTTACTATCTTTCCTAACTTCATATCATTTGACAAATATTTCACCTGTGTTTTTTATCTATGTCACTGATAAAAATGTTGAAGTTCTGTACCCAGAAATGTGCTGGTAAATGTTTAACATTTGGTTCTCGAGGGAAAGGCGAGCATGACACTTTTTAAAGTTTAATCTATATTACTAAAATTTCTTCCTAACATTTTTAAGTCTAAACAACCAACAGAACAATGAACTAAGTCCCAATTTGTAGGGTTTACTCATTTCTGAAGTGCAAATGCATATTCTAAAAATTTAACAATCGACCTTCTTGAGCTAGAATGAGCTGGACTATGGAACATTTCTGTCTATATTTAATACAAGCATAACTAACACTTGATTCTTAGATCAAAACATTTTCACTTGTTCTTTTAACACTGGTAAATTGTCATCCACATTCTTTAGCTGCTGGTGATGATTAAACCACTACAATGATTAAGAGAAAGCATAACACCATATAGACTTAGACTAGAAAAGTTCCTCTTTTTCTATTATATGTGCTTCTTGCGACCAGTGTAGAAATTCAGTATGGGCAATGGGCCATTTTTATTGCTGCCTCATTTTATTCAATTTGTACCCTCTAAATTATATACAAATTGATTTTTTATAAATTTTAGAGGCATGTGACAACTTAGTATCTGAACCCTGGCATGAATTTTGAAAAGTGATGAATATTATCATGATATGAATAATCACTATTTTATCACTAATTTACTTGTAAGCATGCATTTTGAGAAGTCATATTTTCTTAAAATAAGGCACGGTAGCATTTAGTCTAAAATTAAGGATTTTTTTTTTCAATGGCAGTAGAAGAAAAAAATTTGATTTTTAAATGTGGGTGCCCATCTTCAACTTTTCTTCCTCATATCCTTCTCCTTATTTCTCTAGTCCCAAGAGAAAGAACCCAGTTATTTCTTGGGTTCCTGGGATCCTACTCTAAGAGAGCCCAACAAGAAGATACATCTCTTTTCCCACTGTGGTAAGACCCACCGTTGTCCAGTAAAAGCTGACTTGTATAGGGACAGTGAAAGGAGTACAAAGGTTAAAATACCAATCAAATACTTCCCTTTCTCACTATCCTATCCCATAGAGGGGAGGATGTACCAAAGGTCCTTATCAAACTGGTTTCTGATGTGTCCCCCCATCCCTGGCCAGCACAGAGCAATAGCAAAGCCCAACCTGTAAGAGGAATTAAGCATAAAGCCCCTTATTATTCCTAGTCATTTTATTCTAAACCAAAGCAAGCATTGAAAGGGTAAGTTTTTATAAATTTAACTTCATGTGGACCACAACTTAGATTCCTTGTTCATGTAGGTCAGGGCTGAACAGGTCCTGTAAATGCTAAAGGTTGGGAGGAGACAAGAGAGTGATCAAGGAAACACCCTCACCTAGTTACAGAAGGGGTACAAGGGAACAAAGCACTATTTACCTTTGTGAGACTTATAGGTTAGACCTCAGTTAATAAAATCTTATGTCAAACACCAGTTACTTTCATTAAGAGCCTTGAAGTCACTTAGGTACAACAAAAACCTGCAAGAAAAATCTCAACTCTTTCAATCAGGTTTTATCAGTAAGTTCCTGTGTGTGTGTGTGTGTGTGTGTGTGTGTGTGTGTGTGTGTATACATATATAGTTACATATGTGTGTATATTCAGTTAAATGAGACATTATGTGTGCTCAGAAATAATGCCTTCTCTTTAAAAAAATGAATGCTTAAATTGATGTTACATGCATTTGTGAAAAAATAAATATTCAAATTTTTTAAAAGGAAAACAAAAGAAATAATGCCTTCTCCTTGTTCTTGATTTCCAAAATGCCAAAAATTGTTTTTGGTAATGATGGTAATAGGGAAAAAAAAATTAAAATAGCCATTGCTTTCAAGGGGTTTCCATTTTCCAGGGAGGAAACACCACAGCTAAACAAATATAAAATATGTATCCAGTTTTCAGTGCTGCCACCACGGAGTGATGGGAGAATGTACATGAGTCAATAGATAGTGGAATTTGTATAAATTGATGTGAAGGAAATTATTCTCTCTCTCTCTCTCTCTCTCTCTCTCTCTCTCTCTCTCTCTCTCTCTCTCTCTCTCTCTCTCACCAAAAAATTCTGTAGAGGCAAGGGTGCTCTTGGAAAGGGGAAAGAACACCCAGTTTCACAAATGTACATGTACAGCTTTTACCAGACTGCTCACCTGTTCACCTCCATGGGAGGGGGAAGGGGAGAGAGGATGATAGAAAAATGGGCAACTTATAAATTTGCAAATGGATGAATGCTGAAAAACTACCATAGCGTGTAATTGAAAAAATAAAATAAAATATCAATTAAAAAAAGAACACCCAGTTTGGAGACAAAGGCAAGATCTGAACCTCAGCTATGCTATTAAACTACTGGTGTGAACTGGGCAAGTCAATTTGTCTCTCTGGGCCTCAGTTACTCATATTCAAAAAGGAATAGACCCTTCCAGCTCTAAGTTCTAGTATCCTCAGTTTCAGAAATTACTCTGTCTTCTCCTTCCTTTGCAAGTCTCAAGAATTATGCACAGTGTCCTGTACACAAAGGGCACTCTTTGAATTCTTTCTGAATGGTTGGGCATTCATGGGACCTGCCTTACTACCCAACTGAGTCATCTCATCACCTAAGGGATTCTCACGTAAAAGTTAATTAAGCTACATTTCTTCCACTGTAGTCTGAGAACCCGTACCTCACTGGAGCACTGGGAAACCCAATTTAGACGAAGGGCTTACCTCTATCCAAGCTTTCCCCAAAAGAACGAGTTTTAGGTGAAAAATAGAACAAACCAAGAGCCTTCCCAGAATCAGAAAATGCAAGCCCTTCTTCAAAGAAAAAAAAAATAGAAAGGGAAGGAAGAGAGGATCAGCTAGAACTGATGAGTGCAGTAGCCAGGACAAAAATAGAATACATCTTTTGTAAGTGTATGAAGCATTAAAAGGTACAATATTTTGAAAACAATTAATTAATCATGCTCCACATTTCACTTAAAGAACTCAAAACATGTTATTCTAAATTAACTAATTGAGCTTCAAATGTCTACATGTAGCAAACTGGTTACTTCCAGAACTACAACCACTTCCAACTGGAAGCTCTAAATGGGGAAGTCATTCTAACTTCCAACCACATTGTTCCCTATACATAACGTGCATGTCATGTCATCATTCATTTGATAACATGGTATTCTTCGATTAAGAAGTGCAATAATCATCAATCATCAATCATCCCAGTACACAACATTTCACCCCTTTCCACAAGCTGCCCCACTCTCATACACACTTAACCCAAGTCACCATTTCTTATAAGCCCTGGCTTTCTTTAAGGCTCAGCAGAAATGGTACCTCCTTCTAAATGCCCTTTCTGAATCCCCCCAAGTTACTGGCACTCTCCTAGCTCCTCAGGGGATGCTGGAGCTAATGTAAAAGGGCTTTTTAGTCAAATTTTCAATAGGAGCATTTACACCTCAGAAATAAGGAAGCATACAAACCAGCCTTAATTTATGTTTTGATTAGAAACATGTGATGTAGAAACATGTTAATGATACAGATTAAACTTAAAATTCTGTTCTGTGTACAATTCTTTTCCCAAATTACTTTGTATTTGCTTTGCACACTTTTCTAGTTAAATGCATATTGTCCATTATTTCTTCCCCCAAGAAAATGTAAGCTACATGAAAGCAAACTGTTCTATTTTTAAATCTTTATATCTCCAGGGTTTTGCACTGTGCTTAGGACATAGTAAGTGCTTAATAAATGCTTAACTTATTTTAATTGAATTTGTTCTCCTCCACTGTCTAGTTGTGTGTCCTTAAGAGAGTCCTTGACCTTCTCTGAGCCTCATTCCCTCCGCTACAAAATAAGGGCATTAAAAATAGTTGATTTCTAAGCTTCCTGCCAGGTTCGTCTTTTCATTCTTTTCTACTGCTTCCACTTCCCCTTTAGTTTGAACCTGCAAAGGCTCAATAAAGTGAGAAGATTTATTTCCAACCAGATTATCACCTGTCACATTAAGAAAAAAACAAAATGTTTTCTGGTGCTCTTAATTGTTAAAAAGTAAGAATGAATTAAAATTTTATAAACTATAACCACAGGAAAAGAAGCTCAAATTCTCAAATAATTAGAGAAATACAAATTGAGAACCTAAAGATACCATCTTATATTCAGTAGACTGGAAAGAAATAACTAAAGAAGTACAATTAAATGTAGATACAGACAATTCCAAATGTTTTGGAAAGAAATATGGCAAAATACAAAGAGGATCCAAAGTGGCCATACCCTTTGAGTTAGGATTCCACTGATGGACTTCATTTTTTTTAATTGCCTAAAAGAAGAAAAAAGAAACCATCTGTACTCCTGTTTTATTTGTAATGTCAGCAAATTGGAAACAGTCTGTATGTCTAATGATTAGGAAATGGTTGAATAAATTATGGCATATTCTATTATATATAATATTAATTACATATAAATTATATATTCTATTTGAAAGATACAGAGCATCATTAAAATTCCATCTCTGAGATTTGATATAACATTGTAATTTTACAGATTGATCTATCTAAATAAAATAGAATATTATAGGGACTGAAGCCTGTGATTTTATTCATTTAGAGCACTCCTCAGTGAGGAAATTCCCTCTACCAAAGCAGATCATCATTCTGTCAGCCTGCTATGTTCTTAAAAGAGTTATCTGGGGCACTGAGAAATCCACTGACTTGCCCAAGGTCACACAAACAGTATGGATCAGAGGCTGGACTTGAACCATGGGTCTTCCTAGCTGAGAATGCCTCTCTATCCACTGTGACTTAACTACCTCTCTAAAAGAAATCTACAGCACTATGAAAAGGGAGCAAGGTGAAGGATTCAAGGAAATACTGAAAGACATGTGAAGTGATGCAGAGAAAGATCAGCATAGCTAGAACAAAATATATCATGACTTCAACTAAATGTGGGTATCTCTATATGCATATGTATTTGCACATACATGCACATCCCTTTTTCCCCTTCAGTATTTCTGGTTCTTATGTATATCTATATACATATTTACAGCAAGTATATATATGTATGTGTATTATAAATACAAATCTACAATATACACACATACATATTTTTTTAACCATCAAAATGTAAGGAAGCAAACCTTCAGAGTAGAAGAGCTGAGAAAGACAAGTATTTTGTATATTGTCTAGAAATTTATTTAATTTTGCTAAGTTATAAACTTAAGAGGTTTGTATCAAATTCTATTCCTTTATTTTGCATGTTTAGCTGATTATTTTTTTTTCTTGATGAACATTAAACTTGAATATACTGGTTTAGACCCTCATTGATTCTCAACACTACTGGAAGAGTTTATTAAGTGGCTTCCCTGCCTCTAGTCTCATCCCACTCCAATGCATCCTCCAAAGAGCTGCCAAAGGTACTTTCCTAAAATGGAAGTCTGCCTATGTCACCCCTCATGGTCAATAAACTCCATCAGTTCCAAGTTGCTTCGAGGAGTGATTATGAACTCTACCATATGGCATTTAAATCATTTACAATTTGGTCCAGTATTACTAAAATATTACTCCCTTTCACATGCTATGGGTTTAGTCAATCTGGTCTTCTTCATATCTTGGCAATAATCATCCTCCACTGGGAAAGGGCTTTTTCCTCCCTCTTGACTTCTTAGAATCATTTTTATTGCTTAGTCATTCCAGTGATGTATTCTTTTTTTTTGGTGGTGGTGGGAAAGTAGTGAAAGGTAATGGGATTAAGTGATTTGCCCAAGGTCACATAGCAAAGTAAGTATTAATTGTCTGAAACCAGATTTAAACTCAAGTCCTCTTGACTCTGGGCTGGTGTTCTATCCACTGGACCACCTAGCTGCCCCCAATGATGTATTCTTCAAGACCCCCTCAGGAGTTTTCTTGGCAGAGATACTGGAATTGTCTGCCATTTTCTTCTCCAGCTCAGGAAACTGAAGTAAATAGCTGACTAACCTAAGGTTACACAGCTAGTATGTGTCTGGGGTCAGTTTTGAACTCAGGAAGTCTTCCTGAGTCTTCCTGACCACCTAGCTGCCCTCTTAGAATCTTTAGCCTTCTTTAAAACTGTTGGGTTGGGGCAGCTAGGTGGTGCAGTGGATAGACTACTGACCCTGAAGTCAGGAGGACCTGATATCAAATCCAACCTCAGACACTTAATTACCTAGCTGTTTGACCTTGGACAAGTCACTTCATTCCACTACCTTGCAGAAAACAAATAAACAAAAGAAAAACCCAAAACAATAACAACAAAAATAACTCTTAGGACAAACTTTATCAGAATTCTACAGGATATCTTTTGAGTTTTAAGTGCCTTCGCTCCCATTCCTCATTTCAGTCATCTTGCATTTATTGTGCCTATACATGTTGACTCTCTCAGTAGACTGTAAGTTACTTGAGGACAGCTGCAGTTTCCCATTTGTCTTCTACCCCAAGCACCTACCCTTGTGCCTGACTCATTCAATAATATTGAATAAAAACTTTTTAAAAACTGAAATACATATTTTAATTGTTTGTTTTACTTCCTTTTGTATCACAATACTGAAAGATGGACCAACACTCCAACATTAATGAGAAAAGGATGAACAAGTGAATTTCAAATTTATTATCACCAACACCATATAAATAATGTGAGTTTACAAGTCAGATGATCTCAGTCTCATTCTCCAGGACCAGTTACCTCATATGAATTCCTATTTTTCATCTGTAAATCAAATAACATACTGATATCTTGATAAGGACGCAGTAGTTTGTTAAAAAATATAATTATATTTCTTCAAGGTTGCTTTTGACATGGGCAACTAGGTGGTGCAGTGGATAGAGCACTGGCCTTGGAGTCAGGAATACCTGGGTTCAAATCTGACCTCAGACACTTAATAATTACCTAGCTATGTGGCCTTGGGCAAGCCACTTAACCCCATTGCCTTGAAAAATCTAAAAAAAAAAAGTTGCTTTTTGACAGAGATGGATTATAAAGATATAATAATACCTTACATATACATAAGAGTAATACTTAAACATACAGGTGTGTGACACCTTATGTTTTATATAGAAATTTCATATCTGTAACTGAATTCAAGTCACCCAACATTTATTAATCACCTACTGTATACAAAACACGTACCCTTATTAGATGTGAACTCTTGGAAGGCGGAGACTGGTTTTTGTCTTTCTTTGTAATACCAGTGATAAGCACTGGTACTGGATAGCCTAATAATAAATGAGTATTGGCTGAATGACTTTTGGCACTAATGATGGCTGGAATGGGCATTCAGAGGGTTGGTAGTCCCATTCCCTCATTCTATGGTTAAGGTGATTGAGACCCAGGGAAATTGAATGAGTTGGCAAGCATGGCAGCATCGAAAAGTGTCAGAGACAAAATTCCACTGAAACTCACTGGGGTAGGGTAGGGAAGATATTATCTCCCCATTTTTCAGATGAATAAACTGTAGGTCAAAGAAGTTAAATGAAGAGGTGGATCAGAGTGGAACAGGGAAAGCAAACCAGACCATGAAGAGATAGATTTTAACTCCCCCCTCAAGTGTTTATGACAAAACTTTGAACTTTTCACAACCCTCTCACCTATACAAAATAAGTATACTACTACCTTATTTTTCTAGGTTGGAGGTAGAGGACCAAACTGGTAGCACTTTTTCAGGTATATTCTAGTTTGAAACACAATGATCCTAAAATTTGCCTTATGACATATAGTAAACAGCAAAACTAGGATTAGATGATTCATGGGGACTTTTATCTACACCAAGGTCTGAGGCCATGCTGAAGTATTTATTAGCAGCCTTTTCTTTGGATATTCCTAAACTGTTTTACTGGTAAGGAAACACTTTGGTCCCTTCTTTGAACATTACATTAGGAAGAATAGTCAACATCTCAGAAACTACACATTTGTCAATGCTCCCAAATTCCCAGCAAGAAGGAACAAATAAAGTACAACATATTGCTGAGGTTTCTCTCTTACTGATAGATAGAAAAGAAGAAAGAAAGAATGAAAGAAAGAAAGAAAGAAAGAAAGAAAGAAAGAAAGAAAGAAAGAAAGAAAGGAAGGAAGGAAGGAAGGAAGGAAGGAAGGAAGGAAGGAAGGAAGAAAAGAAGAAAGAAAGAAAGAAAGAAAGAAAATAAATAAATGTATATTATATATATATATATATATGCACAGAGAGAGAGACAGACAGACCAATGGATGGACAGATGGATGGATGGATGGATGGACAAACAGACAGACACAGAGAAATGAATGAATGAATGAATGAATGAATGAATGAATGAATGAAAACTGGCTTTTGAGTCATATTTGAATTCTGTAAATAAATTCTAGCAATCAATACCCTTGAGATCAGAGTTAAACTATTATTAACAAGGCAAAACCTGATGATTTGCTATGTTAGATTGGATTTGGAAACAGAAAATAGATAGGAGTTGAAATTCCAGTTCAAACACTACCTCACTCTATGAGCCAAGCCAGGTTTCAAATCCTGATTTTGCTCATCTTTTTAAAATGGAGGATCTGGACCAAGTGCTCTTTCAGATATATATTTTGTTCTTTCTCGACTAGATTGCAAACTAGTTGTGATTTGTGCATCCCTATTCATCTTCTTATCTCTAGGTTCTATCTACAGAAATAACATACAGAATGTGCTCATTCTTGTCTGATCTCAGAAGCATCTGGCCTAGTTACTACTTGGGTCACAGTCTGGCAATACAGAATTAGAAAAGTATAGAGTCATGGATAGGTTGCCAGTCTATGGTCTAGAAAACCGAGCTCATGACCTCATCTATGACCCTTCTCAGTACCCAACTCTTAAAAGCTATAAATTGCAAAAATGGTGATGATTTCTATTTGTAGTTCCCTCTGCAAGAGATACTGATAAAATCATAGCTTGGGTCAAAAAAAAAAAAAAGAAAAGAAAATCTCACTCACTATAAGTAGCCTACACAGAATACTTTAATAAATATGGATCATCGAGATCATAGGACCAGAGACTTATAGCTGGAAGGGATCTTATAGATCATCTTGTCTAACTACCTTCTTTCACAGATTAGGAAACTGAAGAAGTCAAGCAACTTGACCAAGGTTAGAAAAAAGTTAAATAATTAGTAGAGCTTTAACTTGGGTCCTCTGACTCCAAATCCAGGGTTCCTTGATTCTCAAACTAATGAAAATATACTGATTGGAAACTAAAATGAACAGAAAGTGCATTTCCCAAAGCATAGATGCAATATCCATTTGAGATCTCCAGAAAATGCTTTTGCATTTTGAAATTTCCATATCTGATATAAAGCTCTAATGATCTATCCTCTTAAAGATGCCCATCTAGGACAAACATCAAAGAAAACTGGGCATTTCTTAGATGTTCCCGAGAGGAAGCAGCAATGTATTTGTACTGAGCTGTGTCATACAAATCTTCAAGATCATTTTCTGACCTGTCTGGATTGGTGCCATAGCACTGTATGAACACAATTCAAAATACATGAATTCTGAACCATCAAGGTTATTTCTAAAACAATTTAAGAAACTGTGCCTGTGAAACCATGGTTTCCCCAGGACAGTATGACCCACAAGATAAGCTTGTAATGCCAATTTATCATTTGTCTTTAACAGAACTTTACTACTCTTATCTGTTCTCTAAAAGAGCCTAACTTAAGGTGAGCATGCCACACACAAAAAAAAAAAACAACCAGCCAATCATATCACTCTGGCTTAAGAAAGAGAGGTCAGAGCAGAAATGGCAACTGTCAATTTAAGTCGTATTAATAATATGGACTGCTCTCTTTGGTTAGTTTGGTTTTTTGGGTTTTTTTTTTTTGGTATGCTCTTACTACCAAGTGGACATTTTGACATTGCAGAAGAATGAAGAGGTATAAGATGTGGATTTTGCCCTCAAGGAGTATACTTTCTGATTGAGGATACAAAATAGACATCCTTTGTACTTCAGTGGATCTATTATCTCATTAATATGAATACTCCCACCCTGAGCAAAGCTTAACTATGCATTTTCTCTTTGTGCTACTCTTACCCAGAACATCCTGAAAAACTCTCCATTGAAGATCAGCCCAAGTTGCTGGATACTCTCCTGTAGTTCTCTTAATATTTTGTAGATATGAAATCATACTTAGTGAAGGGAGCAGAACCAAGAGAATATTGTACACATACAATAGCATTGTGAGCATGGATGCAGCTCCTCTCCACAGTTGAGAGAGCTAGGACAACTCTGGGAGACCTGTTATGGACAATACCATCCTCATCTAGAGGAAGGAAAAAAAACAAAAAAGAAACCCCAAAAACATAAACCCCCCCAAAAAAAGAAAAAATACAGAATCTTAAGGAGCACTATATTCCCTTTTTTAGAATTTCTCTTATATTTTTCTATCTCATGATTTCATTTTCCCTTAGTCCTAACTTCTCATACACACAAATGACTAATATGTAAACATATCAAACACAAATGTACATGTACAACATTCACTATATCATTTGTCACTGAAGGGAGGGGTGGAAGAAAATTGTGTAACTTATAAATATGCAAATAGATGAATGTTGAAAAACTTTCATAACATATAATTGGAAAAACTAAATTAAATTTAAAAATTATCAATAAAAAATATTTTGTGGATATTAGTGCAGTATCTGTTATCTCACAGTGTTGCCACAGGATCAGTTTTCCTCCTTTTCTGGGCCTGATGTGCTCTCAATGACGTCTAATTAGATAACTAACCATGCAAGGCAGTATGTAATAAATGTCCAATAAAAAGGGCAGAGAATCAGTGTGTTATAAGCAGTTCTATTCTTGTGGAAAGTCCCTGGCAATAATAACAAAGACCAATCCCATGAAACTTTTGTTTTGAACACAATGGATAGCACACAGCCAGGGTTCCTTCTTGCTCCAACCTCCTACTAACCTAAGAGGAAATTCCTATGTGTTGTAGAAAAAGTTCAGAACCTATAGAAAATTCATCATCATGAATATGGGCCCCAGTGGCAGATTCAGATTTATACTTGGTATCCTCTAGGAGAAAGCCAAGATTCCATGCTCATTTTGTTTTGGTCACCAAATTTCCTAAAATACTCAAAGTTGAACCAGTAAATAAAAGGTTAAAGGATCTTGTTGAATCATCATCATCATTTTGTTCTCACTAAAACTAGCTCTTTTCCTCCTATTTAAAGAGGATTTTATTCTCACCTCTATCTCTGAAGCCTTTTTTCTTTGAATCAATTACAGAAGGTAGAATCATTGATTTGGATGGAACTTTGAGGAAGATACTTCAGGGGTCATTCTTAACCAAAAATGTCAAACTTCCATACTACATGCTATATATGACCTACAAAACTCCAATTTTAATAAAGTTGATAAAATTAATTAAATTTAATCATTTATTAATTTAATAAAAAGATGACATACATAATGTGAATTTGTGATTTTCTAAGTTAATATGTGGTAGGTATCTATTTCTATTTGAGTTTGAAACTCTGGTCTAACCCAGCTTTGCCTAAAAGCATGTATCCCTTCAACAACTTTCATAAGTAGTAATTTAGCCTTTGTTTGAAAATCTCAGTCACAGGGAACTCACTACCTTTAAAGGTAGCTTATTCCATTGTGGATAGATTTACCTATTAGAAAAGAATCTCAAAGACACACTCAGGAAGAATATTAGGCTAGATTGATTCATTTGGAATAGTGTCAAATTAATGGTGAGGAAAGCTAAGGTGATACATAATCATTAGTGTTGGTTGCTTAAGTGACCCTTTCTCCAAAAACTCTTCCTTCAGTCTAATAATTAAACATATGGCCTTTTTAATTATAGTGCACAATGAGAAATTTATCACAGTATCATAATTGTGAACTTCCCAAGTCATCAACAAATATAATATTCAACTTCACATAATGCCTTTGGTGTGATCTGAACTCCTTTTTTCATTGATATAATTTGGGAAAAATCTTAAAGTGAAGAATCATGATGTTGTAAAAAATCCTCAGGATTTGGGACCAAGAAATCTGGGTCCTCTTTCTAGCTCTGCTACTAACTTTGGGTTAGGCATAGCTTTGGACTAGACATTTCCCTTTTCTAGGTCTCACTTTCCTTCTCTATAGTATGAGGGGTGAAGGATTACAGATTAGTCAAACTCTAATTAGCTGTCCCTTTTACCTCTGGATTCTGTGAAATGCAAAATCATCTATCAGTACAGCTCCTGAGCTGGACCTTTCCTTCATTTTGAAAGCTTTTCCCTTCCCTCTCCTTCACCATGCCCATCCAAACCAATGTATAGGATTCAATGGGTATTAAAAAAAAAAGAGGATTAGAAGGATAAGTGATCACAACCATCCTACAAAGTTAGAAGTATCCATGGAAGGATAGAAACTCAGATACCTCCTGACTCCAATACCAGAGTCCTTTCTATTACATCACACTTCCTCTTTAAACAAAATGCCAACAGCAAAATGTCACCACGGCCATCCACATCCTTCTGGTCTTGCTCATTTACTTAGTTTTTTCTGCCCAGCTATACCTGACTCACTTCCCTATTCTATGTCCTAAACTACACAGGAAATCTTCAAACTTGCTCTTGGAGCAAAAACACAGAAATTGAAGTGGAAGTTTTCAAATAAAGCCTCATTTTGTGGGAACAGGGGTCATTCAACCAAAAAGTGTTGGGTGGATGACACTAGATGGCTTCTCTGGAAACCTGATATTCAGAGATCTGTCTACAGGGACCAGGATAGAGCAGAAATAGGGGCTAAAGGGGGTAACAACAGGTGATATTCCAGAGGGACTAAAAAGTTGTTTTGTAGTTATACTGAAAAAATGATAAAAGTAGAGAAAGTCTGGGAAATCACCTAGACCAACCACACACTTTGCAGAAACAGGAGGTTCTAGAGAGTTGATCAAGAATTGATCAATTAATCTGGGACATTAATACATTGTTGGTGGAGCTGTGAAATCATCCAACCTTTCTGGAGAGCAATTTGGAATTATGCCCAAAGGGCAACAGAAATGTGCATACTCTTTGATCCAGCAATACCACTACTGGGTCTGAAGAGATGATGAAAAAAGGTAAAAACATTACTTGTACAAAAATATTCATAGCAGCCCTGTTTGAGGTGGCAAAAAATTGGAAATTAAATGAATGTCCTTCAATTGGGGAATGGCTTAACAAACTGTAGTATATGTATGTCATGGAACACTACTGTGCTGTTAGAAACCAGGAGGGATGGGAATTCAGGGAAGCCTGGAAAGATTTGCATGAACTGATGCTGAGTGAGATGAGCAGAACCAGAAGAGCATTGTACACCCTAACAGCTACATGGGGGTGAAAATCAACATTAATGAACTTGCTCATTCCATCAGTGCAACAATCAGGCACAATTTTGGACTATCTGTGATGGAGAACACCATCTGTATCCAGAGAAAGAATTGTGGAGTTCGAACAAAGACCAAAGACCATTACCTTAAAAAAAAAGGGCAACTTATTATGTAATTTTGCTATCTCTTATATATATTTTTTTTATTCTTAAGGATATGATTTCTCTCTCAACACCTTCAATTTAGATCAATGTATAGCATGGAAACAACATAAAGACTAACAGACTGCCTTCTGTGTGTGTGTGGGGTGGAGCAAAATTAGAGGAATCATTGTAAAATTCAAAATAAATAAAATCTTTTAAAAAAAGAATTGATCAGTTGATCAATACTGATCAATTATTGACAAGATCAGGATAAGAATTCAGACCTCTAAATGGTGCTTGCCCAATTATATATCACAGTCTCCACAGAAGTGGAGACAAGAGCCAGAAGTTAAAGGAGTGATATCCCCAACCAGCTCAGCTGAGTAACTAGGGTCCTTTACCCAATAATTGCTGAGAGTTCTCTGTGGGGTAATTTAGAAGGAACACTTGGGTCAAATCCCTGACATAAATCCCTGTGTGCCCTTGATCAAGTTACTTTTCTGTCTCTGAGCCTCAGTTTCCTCACTTGTAAATTGAAAGGGTAATACTAAATTATATCTAAGATCTTCTCCAGCTCTAAATCCTATGGAGATCTTAATTACTTTTTAAATACTGTGTTTTGTTAATTCTCATCTGCCTGGGTACATCTGCCTCTACCCTCCACCCTTCCCAAGTAGAATGAATACAAGTCCCTGAAGGATAAAGGCTGTTTTCAGCCTACACAAAGTAAGGGGCTGAGGGTGAGAGGGCAGCTAGACAGTAAAATGGTCAGAGTACTAGGTCTGGAGGCAGGAAGACTCATCATCCTGAGTTCAAATCTGGCCTCAGAAACTTACAAGCTGTGTGAGACCCTGGGCAAGTCACTTTATCCTGTTTGTCTCCGTTTCCTCATCTGCAAAATGAGCTGGAGAAGAAAATGGCAAACCACTCCAGTATCTTTGTCAAGAAAACCCCAAATGGGGTCACAAAGAGCTGGACATGATTAAACAACAACACAAATTAGACACTCCATAAATATTTGTTGAATTGAAGTGAATGAATACTTCTGACTGTGCAACATAATCAGATACCAAAGTAAATTCATTGGTTAAATTCATAGGTTTGGGCTTGGAGGTTCAAATCTGACACCTTCATTTTACAGACAAGGAAACTAAGGTCTGAGGAAGAGGAATGACCCAAGATCATACAATATTTGAACCCAAGTCTTCAGACTCCCCTATACCCTGCTGGTCTGATAGTTTTGATTATTTCCAAATCTCTTATTCTTTCAAACCCTCCTCCACTCACTGAAAAGGCAAGAAAACTTACTCTCTAAATCTGCATACATGCAGGGAAAAATAGAGAAACAACCCTAAAACAGATTCCTAGAAATGCTCCAAAGCCTTAATTTTCACTCTGAGAAGTTAAACAGACTGCACAGATTCAAGACAGAGAATCATTGCAATTGGTACAAACGCACGAGGTGAGGTCAGTCCCACTGATTCCTGTAAAGGTGTCTAGCCATGTGGATGCCTGGGGACAGCCATGCCAGAGGGCAAGGCTGAATTAAAGTCCCACAGAACAATTTTAAGAAAGGGGAAGAGTCCTTCCCTTAACAATCAGAAGTCAGTTCGGGGAAACTAAGTCTTTGTTAAAAGACAAACATTTTTCCCACTCTTAAATTGACAAATGTCACCTCATAAGCCTCTGGGTTTCCTTATATTTTTCTGAGTAATAGATATTATAGCAGTCATTTTCACCCAGTACAGATTCCACTGAGGCTGAGACCTTTCTGAAGTCACTGTGGTCATGGAGTTTGGACAGTCAGGCAAACAGATTTTGTTTACTGTAGGGAAATCCAAGGGTGGAGTCTCCACCAACATCATCATTATCACCAGGACTCCCAGAGCCATTCCATGACTAGACAAACTGGGTTTGACCTTTCTAGCAGGCTTCAATAAAAAATTTATTAACTTACTCAGGAACTATGGAAAAAGAGACACCAAGTGAATTTATTTCTTTTCCCCCTCCTGCATAGACAGGATAGATGAGCCAAGATACATTCACTTTAAAAATGAAGGAATAAACTTTTTTTTATTGTCACATCTGATGTTACAAAAAAGTATTTTCAATGTACTTAATTCCTCACAAGATAAAGTAAAGAAACACAAAGCGGACCAAGAAGTAACTCAGATTTCTGAAAGAATCTGGCTTTTTTTTTAAAAGCGAAATTTTCACACTATACTTGTGTTTTAGGGACATATTATTTAAAAAAAAGTTAAATATGAGACTTCATAATGACCCATTACAGGACTCATGTCACTGTTAATCAGGAACAACTGTTGTTGAGAATTGGTTACCATTACAAACATCTAAGGCAAAGGAAGGACTGCAGCAGGTCCTAAGAAGATGAACCTAAATGTTCCTCCTTAGCATAAGATTCTCCAGAAATATTTGCTCTCTGTCCCTTAAATCAAATATTTTAAGTTCCTTGTAGCCAAGAATGATTTTTCTAAAACTGATCATATTTTCTGAGGCTGACTTTGTGAGGGATTCAATTTTATACAGAAAGCACTAAAAAAGTTGTTTTCTTCCTGTTTTTGTTCATGCCATGGGGTTTGCTATTTCTTCCATCTCTATACCTCTACAGACTTCTTAATTTTCTTCAAATACACCCATAAGTCAGTTGTTTAATATACCTATAAGTCAGATTTTTAATGTTATTGGAATGCTAACACTATTCCTCTGAAGGCCAATTTGAGTTAGCAGGGAATGAGTAGGAAATAACCCTTTCCTGCCTACAAAATGAAAAGTCAAGCACCTCTTCTTCCCCCTCACAGAATTTCAAGCATTACCCAAAGCACCGTGTTTTTGAATTACAGGTTTCCCCTCACAGCCAGCCAATAAAGTAATCTGATTGGCTCAACATCCCTTTGTGCTTGATAATGATGACTGTACAATGTATCACCCATGGTCCCCAGAAGATACTTATAATTGAATTATAGGGTAGCTTCTGAAGTGTTTGGGACAGTGATTAGAGGACCACAAAGTAGCAGTGATGTAAGCTGTCTCACCAGTCAGAACATAAACAAAGTATCCTAAAAGTCTAAATTACAAAGAGTCCTTTGGGTATCAAATAATTATAGTATAAATCACATTAGGGAAAAAAAATTAAAAATTGAACAGTGTTCACGACCCTTGAAAATGAGTTATTTCTTAGTAATTTGTAAACTAACCCTCATCTGCCAAACTTTTCCAGCCTGTGGTGCATAGTCGGTGAAAGAGGCTATGTAGAAACATGAGAAAGAAAAAAGAAAAAGAAAAACCTTTTTTTCCCAGATCTGACTATGTCCCTTGGTGATTTAATAATGTAAATGGGTCTCCAGTTTCTCTTTTGCAAAGTCATTTTATAGAAAAGAATCAATGAATACCAAAGATTCAAAGGACTTCAGAGACCATCTAGAAGAACCTAGAACTAGGGGGCAGCTAGGTGGCGCAGTGGATAGAGCACAGGCCCTGGAGTCAGGAGTACCTGAGTTCAAATCCAGCCTCAGACACTTAATAATTACCCAGCTGTGTGGCCTTGGGAACATCACTTAACCCCATTTGCCTTGCAAAAAGAAAAAGAAGAACCTAGAACTGATCAAGAATCTTCTTTCCCACACTCCTGATAAGGTCCTCCAGTCTTCTCTTGAGGACATCTGATAAAGTCAAGAAATTGGGGTGGTTACCTATTGTGTCTAGGATAAGTTTCCAGTTTCTTGCACTCTTCATTCCAACCAAATTGCTCTTCTAGATAGTAACACACACACACACACACACACACACACACACACACACACACACACACAGAATTCCATCTTCCTTTTCTCTCCATCGATTGACAAGTATTTATTAAGACTTACTAAGTGCCAAGCCCTTTTTGCTAGGCACTGGGGATATAAAGACAAAGAATTAAATAATGTCTTCTCTCAAGGAGATTTTACTCTTTCTGGGAAAACTATACATATAAATACATATATGTGTATTTATATGTATATGTATAAATACATAACTAGATACTTTGGCATAGGCTGTCCTTTATACTTGGAATCCTTGACTCCCTTCAAAGCTCAAATCAAATGCTATGTCCTACAAGACAATGTCACCTTCCTCTCTTCCCATCCTTTGTATTTATTTTGAATTTACTTCTCTGTGTACATATTGTTGATCTCTACTAGAATTGAAGTTCCTTATGGTCAGGCACTTTGTTTTTTGTCTGTATATTCTCAATATTTAGGATTGTACCTGGCACAATTAGTGCCTAATAAATACTTACTGATTTGAAATGAATTGAACCTCCTACCTCCCAAGTCAGTCCATTCTACTTTCTGATAATTAACTGTAAGGAAGTGTTTCCTAAAAATGACCCTAAATTTGCTCCTCTGGAATTTCTACACATTGATTCTATTCCTGCTTTTTGGCACTCAGTGGGAAAAAGGTTTCCCCTCTTCCTTTCAATATTTGGAGGTACTTGGCATAGTTTTCATGCACTGTTTACTTTAAGAAACATAAAATTATTTTGCCAACATGAAAGGTTACAAAGGAATTTTACTTAGAGTAATGACTTAGGGATTTATCACTGCCCACTCATACAAATTCTGCAGATTTATCAAGTCTTTGATCTGTCATTCCAAATCTCACATGAATATATATATATATTTTAAAAATCCAATAACATCCCCACATCCCCATTTCCTAATTTTCCTCACTCTTGACTCTCCCTTCTCAAGTCCCATCTTTCCCATTTACATAGCTGACATTTTCCCAAGCTTTAAGGTCTACAAATCACTTCACAACTATCATTTGGGAAAACAGAATTTCCAAGAGGCAAAATGGCAGAAGTGGGGGGTTGAACTCTGGGATTGCCTCTTGTTGCTGCCCCAGCTCAGTTCCTACCCTTAACTCTCAGGCTCCAGGAGAGTTTGAAGTCATGCTAGTAAGGTATGTTTAGTGGTGAGACAGGAGCCATTAGAGACTGCCTCAGGCCAAGTGTCCAAGCCTGTTTCATTCAGCATCCCTTCTTGCCCCTTCTCACTGAAGGGACAGAATGAGACATATAAAGGATACTCTTAGTTTCCATCGAAGCTGAAAAGTCAGAATATAGAAGATAAGCATTCTTCCCCTGGCTCTGACTTGGGATTGAGTATTGAGAGTCCAAGGTATCCTCTCATTTGACAGATGACGAAACTGAGGTATGAAGAATTTAAACTGCTTGCCCAAGGTCACTTGGGTAACAGACATCAGAGATGGTATCTGAACCCAGGTCCAGTATAGAGCCATGGAACCCAAAATGGAAAAGAAAAGGATACAGTTTGAAGAAACCTGATGAGACCATATTCAGCTTTATCAAATAAATAAGAAATAGCATATTCCAAAACCCTTCTAAGCTTCTACAAATCACCCCAGGGGCACAGGTACACCACCAGGTGTAAATTCCATAAAAGATAGGATGCCCCAGGAGGTGAACCCACATACCTCCAACAGTTTTGTAAACACAACCATCTATTTTCTTCCCCTCCTAACCACTTTGGCCTCTTGTCTGAAGCCAGCTATGACAATTCATTTGATAAAATGAGATGAATAGGATTCCTGTAGAACAGGCCACAGTTGTAAAATTATAACAGCACCTGGCTACTAAAACATCTCTAGAAAATGAAGAGGGAAAAGAAATCTTGGTGAGAGCATCAGGGGGAAAAAAAGATATTTCCTCAGTTCAATAGCCTCATCCAGAAAAAAACAATGAGGGAGGGGTGGGTGTCCTGCAAATCAAAGTCATTTTCAAAGCACACACATACAATCAGACCAAGAATATCAGACGCTTAGCTGAGGTTTGTTACACCCCAACCATGGTGTGAAGACTGACCCCATTTCTTTTTCCTGCTCCAGAAAGAAAAATATCCCTATGCACAGGCAGACTAGAGACTGATATTCCCTCTTAGAGCGTGATTCTAACTATGATTCCCCCTATGCAGTATTTGAAAGGAATTCTCAAGGTCCTTCCACTCATCTCTGCCTCCCTTAGTGGTCAGAATAGACAAGGCCAGCAGGAGGGGGCAAATAGAGACAATGTGAAGATGAATAGGGGTAGGATTCTGGACTTTATTGGGCCTCTGGCCAGTGAGGGGCAGACTGAGTTCTAGGGCAGCCTATGAAATTTCCTGTGCAAAAAAAAAAATTAATCAGTTGTTTTATGCATACACACACACCATTTTTCACACATTCAAAAAATAGATCGGTGTTGATGTCCAAGAAAAGTGTCCGTTTTATCATACTCTGGTATGATACCATAGGGAGGCAGGCGGTCTTCCACTCAGAGTCCAGCACTGGGCCTGCCAAATGGTTTACTGGGTCGGCTGTTTTTAGATCTTCTGCTTTTAAGAGTTGAGAAGCAATATGGAAAAAGATGTTCAAAAGGCATTTAAAAAAAAAAAAAAACCTATTACTTCTGTCATTTCAGAGGCCTAAATTCTGTTTTCTAAATTCTGGTCCTTCTCAGGAGGTATCAAGACCATCATGGAGAAGAATCACAAAATCACAATTCATGGTGGCCAAAGGCTGTGAGGTAGGATAGGGTAACTAGGAAAGAACACTGGATTTGGAGGTGGGAGAATGTAAATTCAAATCTCATTCCTGTTACCTACTCCCTGGAACACAATAAGGTTATGATAAATGTTTTGTCTGTCTGGGTCTGTCTGTCTACTGTCTCTTTGTCTTTCTCTGTCTTTGAGCAACCCATTTCATCTTCCTGTGTACCAATATCCTCAGAGGGAGAGGTTAAACTAGATGGCTTCTGAAGGTATCTTCCAGTTCTAATTTCCTTTCCCTGGGCCTCAATCTTTTTATTTGTCAAATGGGAGGCGGGGGCTTCAAGGAGATCATTTCTAAGTTTCTTTCCAAGCACTGATTTCTGAAATCCTGCTTATAACAAGATTAGTAAACACAGTTAGGGAGTAATCCCATATTTGGGTTTTCTTATAAGAATCTGCACTTGGGAAAGAATCTTACCCTAGGAAACAGTCTCTTCACTGGAAATAGGACTGGGAATTAAAGGTTCAACTCTCAACTCAGCCACTTAATGACCTGAATAAATTTGGACTAAGTCCTTGAATTTCTTTGAGATTCAGTTTCCCAATCTGTAAAAGGTCTCTTCCAGCTCTGAATTCTATGATAGTAGAATACTATCACACTAGCTATTATTATCAGCTGAGGAAGAAACCATAGAAGAAAACAAGACAGCCCTGTCCTCAGGGAACTTCTATTCTAATGGAAGAAGATCATAGGAAATCTGAGACTATGAATGATTGACTTAGCACAAGGGGAGTGAGTGATTCCATAACAGAAGGGGTATCCTTAACAGAGTCTCCTTTCACCCCATGGCTCTTTACAACACAGAGAGGTTGGGGTTAGACCAGAGCCCAGCCCAGTCCTTAAGAGTGCCAGCCAGCCAGAGACTGCTCCATCACACTGTAAATGCTCTAATATGGAGCCTATAGATGATCCCAGGCTGCTTAAAGTGGCAGGTCCAGGAGGTGTTTTAACATTATTTTCACTGTTTTATTACTTTTCTGGGAATTCAAATCAGTGAAACTGCTTTTGACACGGGGTGAAAAATGATGTCTCCTTCTCCCCCTTCTTCTTTCCTCTCTTCCCTCCCCTCTCTCCCCACCCCCAGTCACCAGCCAAACGAATTACCCTTTTTCCTATCAACAAACGATGAGCCAGGGGTGAGACAGACACAGAACAAAAGCCACAGGAAAGGCGGAGAGAGGGGAGAAGGGCGAGAAGGCAGGCTGCCCACTAAAGGGCCCAGCGACACTCCAATGGCGGAGCTATCACTAGGCGAAATTCCTCAGGAAATCCAATCCCTTTAGCTCTCCCCAACCTCCCTTCCCTCCCTCCTTCTCCTGGCAAGTCCCTAATCAGTACTCAGAGACCCTGCTGCTAAGAGCTGACAGGAACAAAATGTATGTAACTCAGCCAGCATAGTTGTCGGCAAACTGTCCAAACATTTTCTTGCAAAGTTAAATTCTCCCTGGAAAGCCTTCTCTCTCTTAAGAACAAAGATCAGGAAATCCCAGGAGGTTTCTAGACAAAAGAAACACTTTTTTTGTTATTGTTAAAATAATAATATCTAATATTTTTAGAGTCCCTGTAAGGTTTACAAAGTATTTTACATATACTATATCATTTCATCCCGATGACAACCCTGTAAGATAGGCACCACCCCCACCAATGACAGATGAGGAGACTGAGAGGGTAAAGTGACTTGCCCAGGTTTAACCAACTAACTAGTAAGTATCTAAGGTAGGAGTTAAAATTAACCCCAAGGCCAGCTCTGACTCTATCCATTAATACCACATATATTAAATATATATTAAATATATGTGTATAATATACCTCATACATTATACTGTCCAAAGTTTCACTTAGAAAGGATAAATGATGTTGTTTGTCTTTTGTTCTTGAAGAAGACCATGATATCAGAGAGGTGATGCCATAATGTGTATGTAATTTAGATTTGAGTGAAAGGAGGCTGAGCTAAATCACTCAATCTCACTTTCTGGATCCATCTGAATCCAGTGGTCAGAAATGGCTCAGGATGACTGGAGATGGCCTGAATATGAGGCAATCAGGGTTAAATGACTTGCCCAAGTTCACATGGCTAGTGAGTATCCAGTGTCTGAGGCCAGATTTGAATTCAGGTCTTAAATCCAGGGCTAGAGCTCTATCCGCTCTATCACCAAGTCGCCCATAAAGAAAGGATGGATAAATAAGTGTAGAAGACAGCCCAAAAGAATAAAGAAATTTAGGCTCAGCAGCTCCAGCTGATAGAGAAACTAAGGAGGTATGGTAGATTGATCTGCTGGCAGACCTGAGTTCAAAGTCTGCATCATACTTCTTAGAGTATGATCCCAGGCATGGTTGTCCACCTAGGCTTCCCCAAATGATAGCGATATCAATAGCATCTACTTCCCAGTGCTGTATTAAGGATAAAGTGAAAGACTATTTGTAAAATAAATGGGAAAAAGTATTGTATAAATACAACTGTTATTATCAGCTAAGGAGGAGGATACCATAGAAGAAAACAAGATAGTCCCTGTCCTCAGGGAACTTCTAATAGAAGACCTTAGGTAAAGGGACAGTGTAACAGGAAATCTAGTGGCAGCAGGAGTTAAAAATAGCCTGCAGCTATGGCCTGGAGGCCAGATTCTCCTTACAATAAAATGAAAACTCATCTATCAGAGCCAAGGATCCAAGGATCCATCTGCACTTGTGGAAGGAGGGGATGAGGACGGTGACCAGACAGCAAGGAGTAGAGACTTCTAGGAAGTGGTCTGTGCTCCAAACAGTATTCTGAAGTGTGTAAAGAGCTTTACACACCCCAGTGAAATACCCAGATCAGATTTTTTCATAATATAGAAGAAACTAAGACTTAGGTTAAGTGACTGGTCCAGAGTCTCAGATCTAGAGAGTGACCCAGACAGTGTGGAAATCAAAGTATCCCCTGCTTCCAAGACTAGCCTCTTCCCTCCCATCCCTAAGCCTCCTTCAGAGGCATTGACACTTCCTCATGTTAATTATTCCCTCACTGTCCTACCTGCAGGCCAGCCACGAGATCCTGGGTTGATTACCTCAAACTTAGCCTGTAGAGAGCTTGTTTGTCCATAACTGTATTAGATTGTAAGCTTTTTATCTCCCCCTTTTAGCAGTTATTGGAATACAGTGGGCACTTAATAAGTGTTTAGTGACAGACTCATTGAACGTGGTCATGGTTTTTCAAATCTGGGGGAAAGGAGCAGCTGGTTGTTTAAGTCAAACTAACAAGGTCTAGAGTGGCATTTCCTAGCATTGACCTTCTCCAACATCTCATATTTAGAAATGGAAAGGGAAAAAAGTGTGCACATATGTATGTAAATATGTGCATAGATGCATAAGTGTGTGTTGTGTGTGTGTGTATATAGTAGATATATATGAATATGTGAATGCTTACATGTACATTTATATGCACACACATGTATTATCATAATCTGAGAATTGAGAGTATGAAAGAATAGATTGTGAGCTGGAACTAGGGTCAGGAAGAAACAGACTCAAAAAAATGAAACTTGTTTTTTTAATGAAGGTCAGAAAGAATCATAGACTAGCTGAAGAGCTTTGAAGTTACACACAGAAAGGCAGCTAAGTGAGTCAAGAAGATTTCAATTAAAATTCAGCCTCAGATACTTTTTAGTTGTATGATCCTGGCCAAGTCATTTAACTTCTGTCTGCCTCAGTTTCCTCATCTGTAAACTGGGACAATTTTAGCACATACTTACCAGGGTTGTTGTAAGGATAAAATGAAATAATATTTAAAACATGTTTTGGCAAACTTTAAAGCACTATATAAATGCTATTGTTATATTAAATGTTTTAAAAATCAAGTCATACATAATAGAGACTAATATTTTCATGTACAATCTTTTTTCTGTTTTAGATTGTGAACAGAAATACTGATTTTACTTGGTGTTTGTTTAGTTCAGAATTTAAAAGGACAAAATTCTGATCCCTTTTCAACCTCAGAGTTATCTACCATCTTATATAATAAGTTAAGAAACCAATGAAGGATAGCATGGTCCACTAGAGAGAGGCATTACCTCTGAATGAGCCCAAGTGCCATCTGACCTACACTGGTCATCTGAGTATGGCCAGTGACCCAACTTCTCCATGTCCCCAGAGCTCTCTAGGACTATAAAGTAGAGACAAGTTACTAGCTGGAGGTCTCTACTCCAATGAAATAACAAATATAGACCCCCAAAAAAGCAAGTTTTTAGGTTTTTGCAGAGGAGTAAGATGAAAATACATAACCAGCTTTAACAACTGCCAACTGCCTAAACTTTTTTGTCTTCTTTCACTTAAAAAAAATGTGAGATCACTTAGATATTGGCATTTCTTCATAAAAGAAGTTCTATTTAGAAAAAAATATATCATCAAAAAAAGATCACAGACTACATAAGGCTCAGGTCCCCAAAAACATGAGGAAGCCACTTGTCCCTATCCCCTGTTCTACTCATGGGAAGAAGCATTTGAACAAGGAAGAATTTCTTATCTGGGATAATTTTCCTCAAGGCACTAGAATAATCCCTTTTTTTAAAGCAGCTCATTTGCTTCCTTCTTTCTCTGCTAGCTCATTTCTGTTGGTCTGTCAGAGCTAATTATCTCTCTCTTCAAATTTATTGCTCTTTGGTGTATCATAAACACATATATTAGGGAGAGTTGAATATACCAAGTGAAGTATGCATTACAGTGTGAAGGGAAAAGGCAGGCCTCAATAATCATTTTAGAGAATTCACCATCTCTGGGAATAAGGCAATGGAAATGCTATGAAGGAAGCGTGTGCCTGAATACCCAAGTCAACAGCTGTCTCTTCTCTTTGGTGGTGGTGCCTCAACCCACCTCAGTCAACATCAGAAGCCCTCACATTCACAAGGAAGAGAAGAAAGCACAGTTTTGAGGTTTATAACCCTGTGACATTCCAGACCACAGATAAACATGAAGTTACCAAACCAGTAACACAAATGCCTCCTGCCACAACTGGAGGGAACAAAGATGCCATTATGGTCACTGATGATTATCAGGGTCCCTGACGCAAGACTGGGAACTGGCGACAGACCAGTGTCCTAACTCCAAAATGGTTCCAATGACTTAAAGTTAGGAGTCCTCAAATATGGACAGCACACTGAGCAAGGAATAAGTGACTTTTATCCCCACAGCCAGTTTGCCAGAGATAGCTGATCCCAAAGTGCCAGGGTGCCTTTGTTGATCCATTGCCAACCAGTCCTACCTTTCCAGTTTTTCTTGCTGTTTTCCATTTCCACATAATCCAATGATCAGTGGTACAGGTTTTCTTGCAGATCCTTCTCCAGCTTCTGGTTTTATCACTAGCTATCACCCAAGCCTGAAATGGTCTCCCGTCTCACCTCCCCTGACTCCGCTGGCATCCTCCAAGATTCAGTTTGAATCCCACCCTGCAAGAGGCCAAATCCCAGTTCCCCAATGTATCCCCAACTCACTGCTAGTACTTTCCATTTATACTGTATGGATTTTCTATGTGAAATTTATGTCTTCACTATTGGAATGTAAGCTCCTTAAGGGGAGGGATGATGCTTTTGCTTTTCTTTGTATCTTTGTATCCCCAGGGCTGTAGAGCTAGCTCATAGTAAGTACTTAATAAATGACTGTTCATCTCACACCCTATACCAAGATGAGCTCAAAATGGATCAGGATTTAGACAAGAATCATTTACCTGTCAGAACCATGGAAAGGGGAGCAATTTATGACCAAAGAGATAGAGAACATTATAAAAAATTGGTTAATTTTGATTACATTAAATTAAAAAGGTTTTGCACAAACAAAACCACTGCAACCAAGATTAAAAGGAATGTAATAAATTGGAAATTTTCACAACTAATGTTTCTGATAAAAGACATTTCTAAACTTTATAAAGCTGAGTCAAATTTATATAAAAAAAAAGTCATCCCCCAATTGATAAATAGTCAAAGGAAATAGAGAGGTAATTCTCAGATGAAGAAATCAAAACTATCTAGAGTCATTTGAAAAATTCCTCGATTATTGATTATTGATTAGAGAAATGCAAATTTAAAAAATCTCTGAAGTACCACCTTAAACATCTCAGATTAGCCAATATGCCTAGAAAGAAAAATGATCAATGTTGGAGGGGATGTGGGGAAACCTGGGTGGTGGATTTGAGAACTGATCCAACCTTTCTGGAGAGAAATTTGGAATTATGCCCAAAAGAGCAATAAAACTGTACATACCCTTTGATCTAGCAATACCACCACTGGGTCTATATCCTGAAGAGATTGAGAAAAAGGGTAAAAATGCTACATATATAGATAAATAGAAGCTCTTTTTGTAGTGGTAAAGAATTTGACATTGAGGGTAAAGCCCATCAATTGGGAAATGACTGAAGAAATTATGGTATATATATATATATATATATATACATATATATATATGTATTTACATATACATATACATATATATATATATTTGTGTGTGTGTATGTGTGTGATGGAACATTATATTGTTCTATAAGAAATCACTAGGGATAGGATTTCAGAAAAGTCTGGAAAGACTTGCATGAATTGGCATGAATTGATAGAGTGAAATTAACAGAACCAGAAGGACATTATACACACTAACAACAACATAGCCATGATAGACTTGTTCATTTCAGCAGTACAATAATCAAAGTCAGTCTTAAGGGACTTGTGATGGAAAATACCATCCATATCTAGAGAAGGAGCTGTGGAGTTTAAATGAAGACCAAAGCTTATCTTTAATTCTTAAAAGCTGTCATTTGTATCATGTCATTTTTTCCCTCTCTAATGTTTTCTTTCTGCCAATTGGATTTGATTCTTCTCTCACAACATGATCAATATAGACCTATTGTTTGGCATGGTTATATATGTAGTACCTATATCAGATTGCTTTCTGTCGGGGTAGGGGGGGAGGAAGGAAGAAAGGGAGAAAAATGCGGCACTACAAAAATGACTGGGAAAACAAGTAAATAAAATAAATGATTGCTGACTGACAGTAATCTTATTAACATTTTAATATTGACAACATGTAAATGATTTGATTGGAAATGAGATAAAGTTGTAAAACACTTTGCAAAACTTAAAGCACTATAAATGCCAACTATCATCATCATCACTATCATGGTGATCATGATCACGATCATGATCCTCTGTGATTTCACCAGCATGGGAAATTTTCTATACCAACATAGATACAACCATTCTATAAGTGAAGAGCTAGCATTTATTTAGAGAAGTAGATATAATTGTAGCCTGGTTCCCCAGCTCTGAGAACAACAAAGGAGTCTGCCTCCCAGCCCTACTCACCTGTTATCTTCCTAGGAGGAATGAAAGTCTCCCTTGGAGAAGGGTGGGTTGAAGAGATTCTAGAATATCTATCCACCAAATCTACTCACAGTCATGTGGGCACAAATATCCCCTACACACACACACAGAGTATATTTGTATATTTAAGTTTTACAAAGCACGTTACATAGTTTATCTCACATGATTCTCACACATAATTCTCACAATACCCCTAATAACTCCATTTTAGAGATAAGGAAAAAAGGGTCTAGAGGCTGACTTGTTTAGGTCACACAACAAGTATCTGAGTCAGGATTTAAACTATAGTTTTTCTGACTCTAAATCAAATTTATTCACAATGCCTGGGTGCCTCTCGGAGAAGGAGATGAGCTCACATGTGTAGTGTTTTAGAATTCTGAAATGGTATTCCTCACAACCCTATGAAGTAGGTACTGTAGGTTAATGACTGATAAATTCCATCTTGCAAATGAGAAAATTGTGGCTCAGAGAGATGCCCATAAGCAACAATTCTCATTTTTTGTTTTGATTTCCCTATCACCAAGTGCAATGTCTGATAATGCTCACTGAATTGAATAGCCAGTAGATGTCAAAGTCAGAATCCAAGGCACCTACTTCCTGCTGGATCTGGAGATGGATATGTTGAAAGTCATTTCACTTTTCTAGATCTTGGTTTCTTTATCTGTAAAATGCAGGACTTAGACTATATGGTCTCAAATGTTCCTTCTAGCTCTAATTTTATGGGTCTAACAAACTGTCCATTAGTAGAAATCTCCTGTCCCCAAACTCAGAGTTCTTTCTACCATACTCCTGCTCTCTTTCATGTATTCAACCATCCTTCACAGTCAACCAACCATTCCATGATTCTGATTCACGGTGGCCTTCCATTATAGTCTACTGTTAAAAAACAGAGCCTGCCAAAAATAATCTTAAAATGTGGTTATTTCATGTTATGGGACAGACTTCGACAAATACACCCTCATTGGGATTTGAGAACCCAGCAGAGTGAAATTTAAATCTAGAATCAATGTTTCCATGCTTCACTGCGGAAAATAAACTTTATTAAACCACCAGCAGCTGCAAAACATTGAAGAACCCCTAGTTAAGCCACACAATATGTCTTCAGTCCTTCAGCCACAACAATTTCTAACTAAAAAAGCTGCTTCTTTATATAAACCAGCTTTTCCCCAAACATCAGAAGCTCTCCAGCCAAAGAGTCACTGGAGGTGAAGGAAAGGAAAGGAAATCTTACCAGTCATCTCCCCTACCTGTATTAGGGGCTACTCTTCACACACCACTGGTAGGAAATATATTAGATGATTAAAAATAAATAACACCTGCATTCTTTCTGAACCCAATCCCTCACCATGATCATGCTATTCTTCTGAAGATGAGACTGGGAAAATGGGCTAAAATGCCATAGTGGATTAGAACCAGGAACAAAAGGGGAGGAAAGCAATGTGGGGAGTGAATGGGTGGGAATAAATATGGTGGAGTCTTCTTGGCAATCTTCAAATTAAACACACGATTCAAAGAATACAATAGATGGCTTCCTTGAGTGACTGGTTGCTTGGTATTGGGTATTAAGTGCTGAATCTGAGTTGGTTCTGTTAGAAACCAAGAAGGATGGGAATTCATAGAAGCCTGGAAGGATCTACGTGAACTGATGCTGAGTGACATGAGCAGAACCAGAAGAACATTGTATACCATAACAGCAACATGGGGATGATGATCAATCTTAATGGACTTGTTCATTTCATCAGTGCAACAATCAGGGACAGTTTTAGGGTATCTGTGATGGAGAATACCTTCTGTATCCAAAGAAAGAATTGTGGAATTTAAACAAAGACCAAAGACTATTACCTTTAATTTTTTTAAAGAAGTTATCTTATTATGTAAATTTTGCTATCTCTTAGATTTTATTTTTTCCCTTAAGGATATGATTTCTCTTTCAACACATTCAATTTTGATCAATGTACAGCATGGAAACAATGTAAAGACTATCAGACTACTTTCTGTGGGGGATGGGGGAGGGAAGTGAGATTAGGGGGAAATTGTAAAATTCCAAAAAAAATAAAAATAAAATTTAGCATAAAAAAGAGTTGAATTCAAATTCTGCTTTAAATGCTTATTAGATATGTACACCATGAACAAGTCCTTTCATCTTAAGATGTCTTCTGTAAGACTAGAAATTATTGTCCTGTAATGGTAGAGATTTTTTCAGCTGAGAGTTTCCTTTAGCAAATAATTAACAGTCTAAAGCCCAGTGCTTCAAGGAGTAAAAAACAAAATCAGCTCTGAACTTCTGTGCCCATCTTAAGCCCACTATGTAAAGTATTTGAAGTTAGCACTAGCTAGACTTAAAACTATACATTTAAAGATGGAAAGGAACTCAAAAATTAAGTTAGTTTCCCAGAAAACTGAGGTGTGGAAATATAAAATGATTGACTTGTCATACAGTCAGTAAGAAGCAGAATCAAGACTTGAACTGAGGACCCTGACCCTGAGTCTGATGCTTTTTTCCCCCACAAACTTCTTTCTTTATGCTCTACATTTGGAGGCTATTGACCACAGAAATAAAGTGGGTTAGATTAGGTGACCCCAAAAGTCCTTTCCATCTCTAAATCTATGAAATATACTTCCTGAGAGGTTGCTTCCCATAGATTAGGAGAAAGGAAGTATCTAATTTTATATTTGCCAATCGAGGCATTTATATCCATTTTAGAAAAATCTAGCTAGGGATTCCCCAATCTCTTTCCTTCTGAAGGATGCCATAAAGACTACAGAGTTATCAAATTTTGAGGGCAGTAATTGGGAAATGTTTTAACAAAATAAATAAAATGACAATGCAAGACAGATGTTATTTGTGGGTTTTCTATGTCAATAGGTAACCCCAGGGATCCATTTCTATTTGAGTTTGACACCACCACTGCAGATCAACAGTTCCTAACCTGGAAACCAGGGATCCCTATTTATACAGTGATTGGTGAATGCATGTGTGAAACCATCAATAAGCAAGTATACCTACTCTAATTCAATTAATTAATCTGCCTCACACAGATGGGTATTACTATTTTTCAAAAATATTTAGATGACCTAGTAAGTAATAAAATAAAAAATCAGCTCTAGTTACTGCTGAATTTACAGTTGTGTTTTGTCATCAAGTCGTAATCTGTCCTGGTGGAAGGAATACTTGCATTGATGTGATCACTGATTTATCACAGTATGCTCATTCAAAGTTAGAATGAAAGATGTATGTGTGGTATTAGTCCACCAAGGTCAGGGGAGTCTCAGATAACAGTGTGATGAAGTGGTAGAGAAGTTAACTGATTGTTCTAATCAGTCTCTTTAGATGGAGAAGAAGTATAGAGAGAAGGTTGGACTAAAGTTAGAAAGACTTCAAATCCTATACCTCAGTTGCTTGTCAGATGTGTGACCCTAGGCAAATCACTTAACCTGTAAACCTCAGTTTCCTTATCTCTCAAATAAATAAGTCAACCTCTAAGCTCCTTCTAGCTATAAACTTAAATTGTGAGCCTATTTTCTTAATCAATGGTTACCAAAAGTCTTGTGATTCTATTTTCTTAATCAATGCCTACTAAAAATATAAGTAGGGGCAGCTAGGTGGCACAGTGGATAGAGCACACCGGCCCTGGAATCAGGAGGACCTGAGTTCAAATTCCACCTCAGACACTTAATTACCTAGCTGTGTGGCCTTGGGTAAGCCACTTAACTCTATTGCCTTGCAAAAAAAAAAAAACAACTTAAAAAAAAGCTGAAAGTATAAGTATTATCATGTAGGAGTACAAGAGATTATCTGATTTTAAAAATACATTTAAAAAAGTGTTCCCACATAACAAAATTTAAGCCTGCTTATGGATTTACTGCTGTCCTTTGTTAATAAGCAATAAAAAAAATTCTGGAAATAAGAGACACAAGCTCCTATTTTCTTTTTTAGTATTGATAAATTACTAGTCATCACCCCCTCTGAAATCCTTCTCTCTCTCTTCTTAGAGGCCCTTACAGTCACCATTTCACAGGCTACCATCTTTGCTCAGAATCTTCTCACTATCCTGACTTACAATTGTGAATAAATGCATTTCCCCCAGAAAGAGTAGTATATAATAAGCCTATCAGCAAATGCCTTAGGTATATTATGGAACTCATAGTCCTTTGTGGACTTGCTAGGGAACTTAACCAATATTAATAACACTATTTCCATAGAGAAATTTGTTTCTCCAACTACAACCCAATTACTTTAGTTTCATATAGATTTTGGAAACCCAAACTAATCATAAACTAGAGACTGCCTATAGATAGCCCAGTTTGTCTAGGCAAATCAGTCAATGAGTGTTTACTAAGGACCCACACCAAACCAGGTATGGGGCTATGCTCCATTGATATAAGTACAACAAATGAAAAATCCCTACTTGTAAGGAGTGTTCATTTTAATGGAATAAGTGATATTTGTGCCATCCTTCTGCTATTTAACTCGGGATGGATAGTGTTATGCCTGTAATAGAAAAGGCCTGAATTCAAATCACAAATTGCTCCAGCCTCAGTTAGGTGGTACAATGGATAGAGTACCAGAACTGGAGTCAGAAAAACACATCTTCTTGAATCTGGTCTCAAACACTAAGCAAGACCCTAAGCAAGTCTCAGTTTCCTCATCTGTCAAATGAGATGGAGAAGCAAATAGCAAACCACTCCAATAACTTTGACAAGAAAACCCCAAATGAGCTCACAAAGAGTCAGACACACAACTGAAAACAACTGAACAACAAACAGCTCTGTGAACCTCAGTTTCCTCATCTGTGAAATGAGGATAATACCTAAAAACCATTGCCTCAACGGAATATCATAAGGCTCAAATGAGATTATATATGTAAAGCACTTGGCAAACCTTAGAATACTATATAAATGTCAGTTATCATTTGGAAAGGAAATAGATCCCAATGAACAGGAGTCATTTGAGCATGAGAGAATCATAAATTAACTCTAATTCCTACTTTATTTAGAGCTCGGAGGGGAGTGATCAGAGTGTAAGAGTTCTATTTTTCACAATGCTTGCAGTCTGTTCCAACCTTAGATTTTTCTCCTTGACCCAACTCAGTATAACTTTCACAATGTCAAATAATATCTATCCCCTTCCTCCCCTTTTTTTTCAATGAGTCAATGCTAGAGGACCCAATGAAGGAGATATGAGAGCAATTGAAGTTTGTGAGGTTGATGAATGACAGCCGTATGTGGAAAGTAAGGGCAAGGCTTGAACTGTTGAACCAGAAATCTCAACTTTGAGTCCAAAAATGTTGAGTAACCCTACAAATCTAAATTACTTGAAGGTTGGGTTGAAGGAGAAAGGGAAAGAAGGAAAGGTTGTGATTAGAGAGAAAAGAGAAGAATAGTCAATGCATTTGATTGTTCCATTGTTTCAGTTGTGCTTGACTCTTTATGACTCATTTGGGGTTTTCTTAGCAAAGATACTGGAGTGGTTTGCCATTTTCTTCTCCAGCTTGTTTGATAGATGAAGAACTGAAGCAAACAGGCTTAAGTGACTTGTCCAGGGTAATATAGTCTGAGGCCATATTTGAACTCAGAAAGATGAGTGCTCTATCCACTCACCACCCAGTCAAGCCAACATATGTGGAAGCATGTCCATTTAGAATCACAGGCTCCTGGACCTACCATAAATCTAGAAACAAGAAAGTATCTTAAGGTATGATAAAGCCATATCAATATTTTTAAAAAGAAGAAATTTTAGGCCCAGAGGGAAACAAGTGATTTGCCCAAGGTTACAAAAGTAATAATAAGGATTCAAACTTAGGCCCTCTGACATCAAATCCAGCATTCCTCCCACTGAACTACATCTGTTCAAAACAACTTTTTCTGTAAATAATACTTGATTTGGCATTTTGCAAATCTCATTTCTGCAAGGGAGTTTTCATGCCAAAAGCAAACAAAAATGATGGAGAAACATGATAACAAGCAGGCTCCAGATCTTTCTAGGATTGTCATATAATAGAAAATGATGCAACTGCTCACTACCTCACCAAATGTTATGGACATTTGCTCCTCTGGCAGGTCCACTCTAATGTGTTTTGTGGAGCTGGCCAGGTCAACAGGTAGTCATTACCACATTACACAGGTGGCTGGATTAGTTAGGGTAATTTTAACTCAAAGGAAATAGTCACTGGAGGGACTGAAATTTTTCCCAAGTACTCAGATTGGAACCCTCTCCCCTGAATCAAAAACTCAGACCCATTTTTCTGGATGTTGTATATCAACCTTCAAGTAAAATATATACAAGTGGATGTGTGATCTCATTGATGTGGGTCTATTAATGATGCTGACCACAATTCATTCCTGCTTGTGTATGGCTAGGGGCTTTCCTCTCTTTCTCTTTACACGGAGAGGATACCAATGGAGCTGTACATCAGTTATCCCTTATTCTCACCAAATAACCAATCCATCTTTTTTTTCCCTTCTCCATTTAATAATCTGAAGCAAAAGGTGAAATAGAAAACAAAAATTAGAGTGAAACCACAACTTCATCTAGAAATACTAAGTGCTATTTCAAATTTAATATTTGTCCAAGAATCCAATTTGACCTAGATGTCCTCTAAAATGCCCTCCAGATCTAAAAAGTTTTTTATTTAAGTAACTTCCCCTGTAATGTTGGCTGGGGAGGAGATCCTCAGGATTAATCATTTACCAGCTATACTATCTTTTGATGCTGGTCTTCTCATGAAGCTACATATTTAATACAACCCATCATGGTTGACTTTTTCCTTGTAAGCTCAAGGACCCAAAACTTGGATGGCACAATCATTGACCTAAAGAAAATCATGATTAAAAGAACCTTAACTCTAAAAGATGATTCAAAACTCTGTACATGGTTCCAGTTCAGTTGACTTGGTCAGAAGAAAGCATTTTATACTGAATTTCTCTGAAGGGCAAAGACTGTTTTCCTATTTGTGCTTGGATTCCCAATGGCTAGCTTAGAATTTGGTCAGAGGCAATGATCTTGAATGGAACTGTTCTCTCTCATTTGCATTTTATTCCAAACTACAATCCTCCATCTAAAAGTAAAGAATAGCTTACTTGAAAAAGGCCGACACATTGGTAAAAACTAAATGATGTGACAAAGTATATAGAAATATGCTGTTTAGTCCCCTTCCAAAATGTTATTTCATTAACTTCCTCCTCACACAGTTTATCATAATAAGGGAACAAATATTATTTTATGAAATTTCTCTGGATCCTGCAAACCTAGCTTTAGATCTCAAGAGATAAATATGTTAAGTGGGACAAGGGAACATTTAACTTGCCCTCTAAGATCATAGGAGAAGCAATCACTAGGTGAGCTGAAACTTGGCAGGTTCATATAGTCCTTTTTATTTTCCCAAAGAATTTTTAGGCCACATTCATACTACCAACAGCCCTGAGCACGTCATCCAGGGATTGCCATCCCCATCTGACCCATGAGAGTTAATAAGTGAAGTGACCAAGGTTACACTATCAGTTAGCCAATTTCTTTTCCAGCAGTAGAGCCAACTTACTTCTTCTGCACCTCCTTTTAAGTAGGAGCTGTATCATTGAAAAGCTGGAGGTCGGTCTCAAGTCTAAACATTAATCACTGACCCTGACCATAAGAAAGAACCTTTAGGATCATCTTAGACCAAGTTCCTTCCACATGGAAGCATCCCATCCCCCACCAAGTGGTGGAATGCTTTCAGGGACAAGAAATTCTCAATCTCATGAGATAGTCTATTCCAATTTTGGACATTTCTAATTGCCATAAAATTCTTCCTTATATTTCATATGTTGAATTCTCTAAGGAGTACTTGCTGATTGAAGGACTTCCATAAGAACTCTTTTATAAAGTGAATTTAATATCCCTTAATTGATCTATTTTATAAATCTAGAATTTCATGGCCTAGTTTTGCTACTCATGGATTTTACCATTCAAAAGGCACTACTTGAGATAAAGTCACTGTTCAGCAACTGGGAAACATTTAAATATGTTGTACTAAAAAGAATGCCTGCATTTTGAATGTGAGGAAAATGAGACACAAAGAAATTTAAATCACTAACTCAAAGTTAGTAAGTAGATTGGAAAAACTGCCTTTAAACCTAAGTCTAGGATTCAAAACTAGATCTTAAAACTCCACATCCAGGGCTATTTCAACTGTACACCACTGCCTTATTCTAAGATTAAGATGAATAAATAAATAAGAGAAATATTTAGAATTTCAGAAAGATTTCTCTGAGATGATAATATAAAAAAAGGAAAATAGGGAAATGAACATATTGGGATAGTTGATGAGGACAGGTGCAAAGATGGACAGATTAATAGGTATAATCTGCCTTTGTGAAGGAAGGTTGAATGTTAATGACATATTAGGCCCCCAATAAAAGCTTTCTCCTGTTTTTTTTATTTATACACATTTTCTCCCATCTGGTCCATACAAGATACTGCTTCCACTTTCATTTTTCCCTTTTTTTTGGTTTCTCTTGCCTCCTTATGACTGTCCTTTAGTCCCTTTATTATTATATGCTAAAGTTCAAAGCCCTTTTCTTTGGTCTGCCTCTGAATCACTGATCCACTGTACAGGTCTAATAGCAAAGCACGAGAAAACAAGAACTCACTACCAGGAAACAAGATACAGAAGTAGCATGTTGCTTTTAGGATTGTGAAGCAAGAAATCCTTTTTTAGCCAAACACAGCCGTGACACACTGCACTTACAAATGGTGCCCCACAAAGACAGGAGAACGCAATGAACATTGGACCAGGAAGATTCCAGTTCTGGTTTACTAAATGTGTGACCCTAAGCAAGTAATGTCACTTCTTGGTATCTTAAGTCCATATAACTGTAAAATGAGACAGTTGAACTACACCAGAATTTCCCACCGTAATTTGGTCAAAGAACACTTTGGGGCTTAAAATATGCTGACAGAATTTGTAAATGGAGCCTCAAGCTAGGAACATTCCAGTATTGGGGGAGATGAGGGAGGAAATTAAACCTACTTTCATACCAAAAATTATGTCACAAAGAACTACAATTTATGCACATATCATTTCATAACGAATAGCTTTAAAAATACTGTCACCCAAAGGGCAATAGAGAAGCATATAGTAGGTGTGAGCTGACTACAGCTCATTACCAACAAGGAATTATTCAAGAGAAATGACCTAAAAAAAATGTCATCAGAGAGATGAATGACAAGAAGGAGGTCTAGTCATAGAGAGTGAGATACAAGAAATAGCAGGGGTGAGTTGCTGAAGGATAAGGATTAGAGTTCCATAGGATGAAAAGGACCAAATTGGTTATGGCAGATATTAGAGGGAATACCTTCATCAATAAGATCATAAATCCATTAACAGATGGACATAGCTCGAACACTGTTCATGGAATCTCTATTCACATGTTGGGGAGTAACTCAGCTTGGGAAACTCTGAAGCAGACTCAGACATGAGCTGGGCCACCTCCTCAAATTTACAGATGAGTAAATTGATATCTAGAGGAGAAGGAGAGAGAAGGATGGGAAGAAAAAGGTTTCTTTTCCAGTTCCAACAGCTTATGATTCTATGATTCCAGATAGGTTTTTTACATTAAGGCCCCTCTAAATCTATGTAATCTGTCAATGGATATCAGAATTAGGAGAGAAACAAGAGATACAACCATAAAGCAACAGTATCTCCTCATGCCCAATTAAACATGTTATGTAGTTGAAGGCTCAAGAGCCCTTTTGTAGTCAGTTTTCTACAAGCTTTGATAAAGATTTGAAAAGTCAGAAGGAAAAACATGGAAGTAGAAATGTTTTAAAATTAATTATTTTGCTAAATTATTTATATTCTGTCCCAGTTCAAAGGAGGATAAACTCTAGTTATGCCACAAACATCATCTTTCTGCCTCATGGTGGCCATATCCAACAGGAACTCTAATGTCATTAAAATGGTGGTGCCAATTGTAATTAAAATATTTTTTAAAAATCAGTTTCTTCATGCTAAGGGGAAAAAAGTCCTAGTCTTTCAAATTTTTGTTATTTTCCCTCAAGAAAAATGTACAAAGGTTTCATGTTGCAATCATTTCTGTTAACAATGCACACAGTTGTACCTACATATCAGAAAATGTCTGTTCTTTTCTGCATGGAACTATTTACCCACATCTCAAAACCCTTCCTGTTTGACTGTCAACCATGTCCTGAAGGATTCCCCTCTCCTAATGCTTCACTCTGTGGAATGCTCTGATCATTCTTTCCTTCTCAATACACTTCTCTACTTCTTTTCTGGGCTATACTATCCAACCTTCTTTCTTTTGTTTCTTGAATGCCCTTGGATCTATCATAACCTCACTAAGAAGTAAAAATGGATGGGAGCAAAGAGGAAAGGAATCATCTTAAGGATGCTTCAGGTGGAAATGAACCAGAAAGTTAGACCAGGAATAAGGAAATGATAATCCCAATTCACCACTGCCTCAGGTGTGGGTAGGTCATATCTAGAGTCCTGTGTTCAGTTTATGTGTTCAGGACTAGTGGGCAAATTCTAGGAAGCCGAGAACCTAAAGACCGTATAGAAAAGACAGTGTGATCAGGGGGAAAGAACCTTGAGGTCATATCATATGAGTAGTGGTTGATTGAACCACTGACTGACATTCAGTCTCGAAAAGAGAAAACTTAAGAGACATCTGTGAGGAACCTTAGGAAGATGTGATATTTGTCTTCAGATATCTGAAGGGTTATGATAACACCCTAGGTTTTTTCTATCACCTATAATAGTTACAAGTTTTACACTCTGGACTTGGTCTGTTTGGCCCTAGAAAGAAGAACTTAGAACTTTAATAAATGGTAGATATGAAGAGATAAATTCAGGTTTGATGTAGGGATAATTTTCTAACAGTGAGAAATACAGAACAGTGGAATGGTTGTTAGGGGAGGGAATTCCTTCCCTCTCCTGAAGTCTTTAAGCAAAAGCTGAACATAAAGACCACTTCTGGCTAATATATTAAAGAAGGTTATTGTTGACTAGATGGCTACTGGGGTTGCTTCCAACTCTGATATTCTGTAATTTGAAGTCAGAGGATCTGCATTCAAATTCTCTTTTATTTACACTCTGAGTAAAAACTGGGCATATCACTTTATTTCTCTGGGGGTTCAAATTCCTTCTCTCTCCAATGTGGGGATTGGACTAGATGACCTCAAAGGTCACACAGTGTCCAGAGCACTCATCTTCAAGTAGGGAAAAACTGAAGTCAGAATCCTGGTGGGACACTGAACTGGAGGGCAAGCATGAGCAAAGTCCTCTCTCTCTGCATATGTTTGTTTCCCTTATAAAAATGAGAAGAATAGCACCAACTTGAGGACTGTTTTACAGATCAAAAGAGATCATATATGGGAAGCGCTCTGCAAACCTTAGCAATTTTTATAGTCCATTGCCTCTTGCAATCTCCTAAATATGAAATTAAAATGTTGAGGCTTTGGACTATGGTGTATTTTCCTAAGGAAAATTCAAGTTATACATACCATAAATTTGGAGAACACATGCAGGATCCAGTCTTCAAACCTCTGGCCTTGGGTTTCAAATTAAAGTCAATCTGAAAGATCTTATCCTTGTCTTAGAACTCTCCTTTCTAAATATTCCCTGCCTTCACTTTCCCAAGTGTCTGAACTGGTCAGGCTCCCTAGGTTCAGAGAGCTTATGAATTAGGTTTTATTCAATCTTTGGTTGACCCTTTTATAATCACTGTATTCTCAAATCCAACATCCCCTCCCTCTTTCCCTTCTTCACCCCATGCTACCACATGCTCCAGATCATATGGTTGAATTTTCTAGGACTGATTCAAAAAGGAAAAGAGAATACATAAATTCTGAAATGAGACATCAAGGTAAGATAATGAGAAATATTCAGGTCACAGTTAGGTATTATATAAAAGCTTCCCATGATATAGTGGGAACTATCACCTTCTCAGAAGAGCATGGCAAAAGAAATGGAAGATATGGATTCAAATCATTCAAATGACCTAGGACAACTCAACTTTAAGTCCCAGTTCCTTCAGTTGTAAAATGATAAGGTCAAATTAGATAAAAAATGTTCTTAAACTGGGATCTTTGAATTAGGTTTTAAAAAAATTTTGTTAGCTATACTTCAATATAATCAGTGTCCATGTATTTTTTTCTGGATGCATTTGAAAACTTTATTCCAAGGAGTTCCATGACACAAAAATGTTAAAAGCCCCAAGACTAGATCTCTTAAGGTCCCTACTAACACTAAAGTATAGAATTCTAAGGCTCAAACAGCTGACTGTTTACTCCTCTACAAAAGGCTATTCACATTTCATTCCTGAGCAGTAAGTTCTCACTACTACCATTGAATGCTGCCTTTTGCCTCAGAACAATCACAGGGATTTGAGTTATTCCCACCTGTCTGCCCTAGATCAAGCTTCACCAGTTCATTCCTTGATTCTAGGCTCATACTAAGATTATCTAGTTCAATCCCTTCATTTTGTAGATAAGCATATTGAGCTTCAGGAAGATGAAGAGACTTGTCAAAGGTCATATAGCTAGTTATTGGCAGAACCTAAATTAGACTCAGGTTTCCAAATTCTCAGTCCAATGGCCTTTCTACTTTACCAATATTCTCATGATTCTAGGTACTATGTGGTTCTTTTTGCTGGGTCCTCTGTGGTCAGAATTTACATTTACAAAGAACTGGACATAGTGTTTCTACTCTTGTTCAAACAGCACTGAACATATCAATTGTTTCTCAATAAATATTTTCAATGCCTCTTACATATATATCATCCTCTCTATTCCTCTTGCTTCTACTCTCCTGGGGCAAGTTCTTATTGGCATACACCTAATGGTCTAACCAAAAGTTTGGTGGCACAATCTGAGCTCAGAATCAAGAAGACTCAACTTCCTGAGTTCTCATCTGATCTAAGATGCTTCCTAGCTGTGTAACCCTAGGCAAGTCACTTTACCCTGCTTGTCTCAGTCTCTGAAAAATGTCATCTGTCATTTTGTAAAAAAAATCATCTGTAAAATGAGCTGGAGGAGCGGCTAGGTGGTGTAGTGGATAGAGCACCAGCCCTGGAGTCAGGAGGACCTGAGTTCAAATTTGACCTCACTTAATGATTACCTAGCTGTGTGGCCTCAGGCAAGCCACTTAACCCCATTTGCCTTGCAAAAACTAAAAAAAATAAAAAGAGCTAGAGAAGAAAATGGCAAACTACTTCTTTGCCAAGAAAATCCCAAAGTAACCAGACATGACTGAAGCAATTGAACAATACCACCACCACTGTAATAATCTCCTAACAGGGCTTCTCACCTTCCTTATCTCTCTTCTCCAATCCAACCATACCCTTGCCAAACCATTTTTATTTATGTATGTCTCCAGTGGCATTATTCCTCTGCTCAAAGATTCTTGTGGTTCACTACTAAAGTTCAAACAACTCTACTTGTCATTCAAAGCCCTCTTTTCCCTCTTAATTCATCTCACTTCCTTCCATGCTTTAGTCAAATTGAACTATCCTCTATCCTCTCTCCTAAACCCACCATGGCCTTGTTGTCTTTACTCACTTTGTGAGTCCTCTGTCTCCTTCTCCATTCTTGCCTGTTGGAATTCTTAATCATGACCTATATAAATCTTCCCAATTTGCCCTGCTGTACTAGCTTTTCTTCTCAGAATTTAGGTGATCTTTCTCTTATAATACCCCACTAAGCTTACTGTATACTTTAGAATTATTTGGTTGAGGGGCAGCTAAGTGGTACAGTGGATAGAACACTGGCCCTGGAGTCAGGAGTACCTGATTTCAAATTCAGACTCAGACACTTAATAATTGCCTAACTGTGAGACCTTGGGCAAGTCATTTAACCCCATTGCTTTAAATAGATAAAAAAATTTTTTTTAATTGTATAGAATTATCTGATTGGGCATTATCCTGCTACTAGATGACACCTGGACAATCTAAATTGTGTACCTGCTCCAATTTATAAGTAAAATAATAATGTCAAATGATTCTATGTTGTCTGTGCTAATGGAAAGGAGCAAAGGAATAGCTTAGGACAAGGAAGTCCAATGTAATTAAACAGTTCTAGATTTGGAGGCAGAAGACCCAAGTTTAAATCCTGGATTTAATAATGTTTAATAACTACACAACCTCAGACAAGTCCCTTAGCTTTTCTGTCCCTCGGTTTCCTCCACTGTAAAGTGTTTGTAAAGAAGAGGATGTTGAACTGTCCCTATGGTTCCTTCCAGTTCTAAAGCCAAAGCCAACCCTAATTCATTTCCTCTATTGGCTTCAAGTTCCAATTTCTCTGAATATTCAAAACAGTTACAAAAAACACAACTTAATTTCTCTCCTTACTGAGCTGCCTGTTCTTTAGTTGAGGTGCTAACCAGCAGGGAAAAGGCCAAAAGGCTCACAGCAGGGGATTCACAGAAAAGAAGAAAAGTGCCCTACCTCACCCTCATCTCCAAATAATTCACAGAGGGGGTAAGTAATCAACTATTGAAACAGCTGGGTCCAAGTACAGATAGAAACCAGCACTGGATTTGTAGTCATCAGAGAATCTGGGTTCCAACTGTAGTTCTGCTGTTTACTAAATGTGTGACCCTGGAGAAATTACTTCTCTCCCCACCCTAAGGGCAAGTCACCTACCCTGTCTGAGCCTCAGTTTCTTTATCTATAAAATGGGAATTAAAAATAGTGCCTTTTTTTTGCTGTGAGGAACAAATGAGATAGTATATACCAAGTAATCTGTCATTTTCAAATTGTTGTGTCCATTGTGACCATTATTGTTGCTACTATTAAAAAAGAAGAGGATTTCACCAATTGATTTCCCTAGTTTTCTATGGCATAATGTATATGGGGGGGGAGGAATAAATCACTCCTGAAACAAGAGTGGGATTAATTATCCTAAAACACAAGGCTGTAGGATGGAAGCATAATTGTTAGTTAACCAGCACTTGTTTAGCAGGGAATGAAATATCTCATAGCAGTTAATAAATCTTACAGTTTTAAGATGTATAGAGGACTATGCCTGGCATCTATCCAACTGAGAAAACAGAAAGAGGGCTGACCTTCTGATCAGCTTCACAAGCAACACCTCTTAGGAAAAAATAAAGAAAACCAAGTCTCCATTCCCATTTTTATTCTCCACAAATGGGAGAAACCCTATCAGACAACATCTTTAACTAGAGAGTAATCAAGGAGTACTTTTATTAATGTTCTAAATTCTCAACCTGGTTTCTCCAGGAAATGTTAGTCAATGAAGCATGTGAATCTATTCATTTATTTCAGAGCAGGGGGCAGGCAGAGGCCTGCAAAAATTCACCTCATCTATTAAAAAGTTGGGGAGGGCAATGTACTAAATGATATCTAAGGCTCCTTTCCTATTTCAAATCCCATCATCTCATTCTTCTAGTGGATAGAGTCAAGAAATTTGTTGCTGTTGTTGCTATGTTATACCTTATGAGGTATGTGGTATGATTATTCCCATTTGGTGGATTAATAAACTGAGGCACAGCAATGTTAATCCAAAGTAACAGAGCTGGTGAGTTCCTGAGGCAGAATACAAATTCAGGTCTTCCTCTGCCAAATAATAGAACTAAATAGGTTGGAGACTTTTTAAAAAATGCTTTTGGGAAATTTTAAAAACTCAATTTTAATAGTGATATGAAGTAGAGTTGAGCAATGGATTTGGAATTGGAAGTCTCACTTTCAATCTGTTCCATAACTTATTACCTCTGTGATCTTGGGCAAGTTCTAGTATCTTTCTGGGATTTCTTCATCTGCAGAATGAGAATGTAGTACCAGATAACCTTTAAAGTCTCTTCTAACATTTTTCTATGATCTTCCTAAAGAGTTACACTGTACACCTTCTAAGAATGCATTTCAAAAGATTACAATGTTATTTTTATTAGAAAGATATTGGGGGTGGCTAGGTGGCGCAGTGGATGGGCTATGTGGCACAGTGCATTGGCTAGGTGGCGCAGTGCATAAAGCACCGGTCCTGGAGTCAGGAGTACCTGGGTCCAAATCCAGTCTCAGACACTTAATAATTACCTAGCTATGTGGCCTTGGGCAAGCCACTTAACCTCACTGGCCTAGCAAAAAACCTAAAAAAAAAAAAAAAAAAAAAAAAAGATATACATGTGTAAATAGATACACATGCATGTATATAAATGTATGCAGATAAGTGTGTGCATAATAAATGCTAGCTGACTTACTCATTATTCCTTTCACCCCAAATAGCAAGAGAATAGGAAAATATCTAAGAAAAGGGTGATAGATTGTAAAAATGATTTCTAAAGGGTTTATAATTACAATCCCAATAAGCCAAAAAAATCCTGAATTCTGAGTGAGAATCTTATACTCAGAACCACAGGAAAGGGAAACCATATTAGTTTGTGAAGAACTAACTTTATGAAACATTTTCTTGATGTTTCCTGGATTCATTCCAGGGATGGGTGCCAAATTTTTGGATCAATTGCAATTTTGCCAATACCCTTCCCTGGGCAACTAACTGTTTAATGTTCAAATTATGGGGATAGTAAGATCATCAGGGAAGGGGTTATGTCATATTTAAATGTTTTGCAAATCATTGTGTAATTCATCTGCTACTAAAATGATGAATCCCCAAATGGTCGAATGCATCAGTGTTCTCTTTGATCCATCCATTGATTCAAAGGACAAGCCCCCCATGCCTTCCCATTCTGTACCACTCTTGTTTTGTCTTCCCCTAATTTACTATGGAAGAGCATATTCAACAAGGTGGGGGCTTTCCCTGATTTCTTTTAATATAAAGAACACAAGGTTTGCCTAACAACCAGCAAGCACCTGCCCTCACCAAGTCATCAGTCTATCTTCTATTTTATTCATACATTTCTTGGAGAACCCAGTGAAACAAAGTATTGAATAACAATAATAGTATAAGGAGGCACTGAAAATAACTTTGAGGAAGGTGGTTGAAATGGGACAACTCCCTTCTAAATAATAATTGAGAAACCTTTGCCTGCTGTACATCTATCTGATAGCACCTTTCTAAACTTACCTACCCTGTGTCTGAAAATTATCTCTCCCATCTTCCCAAGTGAATCAAGACTTTGTATTCCCAATACCACCAGCAAGCAAAGTTCCATTAGTGACTATGAATATTTTTTAATGGTATCAGCCAGGCAGTATCATGTAATGGAAAGAAAATTGGCAATGTGGAAAATGGAGGCAGCTGGGTGACAAAGTGGTTGGAGCACTGTATACTTACTAGCTGAGTGATCCTGGGCAAGTCAATTAACTCTGCTTCAGTTTCCCCATCTGTAAAATGTGCTGGAGGAAAAAAAATTGCAAACCAGATTCGGATCTTTGCCAAGAAAATCCCCAAAGAAGTGGTTAAGGAGAATAGGACAAGGGGGCAGCTAGTTGTCACAGTGGATAGAGCACTGACCCTGGAGTCAGGAGAACCAGAGTTCAAATCTGACCTCAGACACTTAATAATTGCCTAGCTGTGTGAGCTTGGGCAGGTCACTTAACCCCATTGCCTTAAATAAATATTTTTTTAATAAAAGATGTTTAAGAAGAGTTGGATATGACTAAAACAAATAAACAATAAAACTTGAAAATGGGATGAGTTCAAATCCTACCTCTGATGCTTATTCCTGGAAAAATCATTTAACTTGCTTAGGTTCAGTTTCTTCATCTGAAAAATCAGAAGGTTGAACTAAATAGCCTTTGAGGTCACTAATTATCTTAACACTTTTTTTTAGAATCAGAGAACTTGGGCTTAAATTCCAGCTTTGTTATTTGCAACCTATGTGACCTTCATGAAGTCACAGTCCCTCTCTAAGAATTAAGATTATTCATCTGTAAAATAAGAAGTTTGAACTAATATCTTTCTAGATTCCTTATTTGACATTAAAGACAGATAATTATATAGTAACTAGAGCACTGGATCTGGATTCAGGAAGACCTGAGTTCAAATCTTACTTTGAACACTTCCTAGCTGTATGATCCTGAGTAGCTAAAACAAACAAAAAAAAAAACCAACTGTATGCCTCAGTTTCCCCATCCATAAAATAGAGATAATAAAAGCACCTACCTTCCAGGACTATTATGAAGGTCAAATGAAATATTTCTAAAGTTCTTTGTCAAACTTGAAGCACTATTATAAATTCTAGTTATTATATCTAAGGTTCTGTTCAATTCTAAATAATAGAAATCAGAGGAATGATCTTTTGATGCCTTTGTAGGGATGTCCTCCCTTATCTCTGGAATTCATTCTCTCCTGACTCTCTTACCTCTGAACTTTCCCAGTTTCCTTCAAAGTACAGCTCAAATACTCCTTGACCTTGACCCCCATCAGACTTCATATATAGGTCCCTCAGACATCTGATGTATGGTACACAGAGCCAGACTAGGAGCCAGCAAATCTGAGTCCAAAAACCTTCCTTGTATGCCTACTAGTTCTGTGATCTTGGCCACACTCTCAATCCCTGAGAGCCTCAGTTTTCTCTTCTTGAAAAGAGGGATAAATCATATAATCCACCAAGGATAACTTATCTTACATGGCCATAGAGAAAAGCACCCACAAACCTGGAAACTATATATATAAATGTGAGGCTGTTTGTCATTGGACTAAAGGCTTGTAAACTGTTCCAGGGAAGAAAACAAGGCTTATACAAACTTTGTTGTCTCTCTCCTGGTATTAAGCACCAGGCTTAATAAATGAAGACTCTGCTTAACTAAAATAGTTTAGATTTTTAATATAGCTTTACAACATATGGTCTTTTTTTTTATTTCACTTCAAAGAAATGAAAAGGATTGAGATATGTCCACCTTGAAACCTCAGCCTTCTCTATCCAATTTATTGAAAGGAGTTCAGGTCATATCAACCTTGACTGTCGTGAAGGCTTGCAGTACACCCAGATCTTTCACTATGGCCCTGAACCAAGACAGATGTCTACCTCCCTAAGCTTACTCTTATCTATAACAAGAAAAAAATAATAAAAACATAACTTTCACTTAATAACCCATTCTAGGAAAAGAAAGAAAAAAACTGACATATAGAACTTATTATAAGAAGTCTAAGGAACTCACCAACATCAAAAAAAGAAAAAAATGTCTATTTTCATAGTTATTAAGCTCTGATTGATGATTGCTTTCATAGGATTCTAGAAAGTCAGCACCAGAAGGCATCTCAGGGTTTAAGTCCTCTTCCCAACCCCTCCATTTAACAGATAAGGAAGCTGAGGCCTGGAAATATGATGTGCCTTACCCAAAGGCTCTCGGCTAGAGAGTTAATGGCAATCTCACTAAAAGGATAAGGTATTCTGCCTTCAAGACCTTTTAGTAGCCTTTAAGTGCCCAACCAAATCTGAAGATCAACTATCTATCCAAAAGCAAGCATAAAAATAAAGGACAAGTTAAGGAAAGTGAAAGTCAGACATCCTTTAAGACTGAAATCTTGAGATTCCAGTTTTCAAGATTTTGTAACTTCTACATTAATTTATGTTCTAGACTTTCAACTGCTAAAGTGATTTTTTAAAAAATATACTAATTAACATCAAATCCCTCTCCCCAGTTTAATATTATAACCTGAAAAGTAGATATCAAGTTGGAAAAACAAATGAAGCCTACCTCCTCAGCAGGTGTCAGTAAAGACGATTACAGCATAATGTTAGGTATGATTAATCAATCAAGTAACAAATATTTATTAAGTGCCTACTATGTCCAAGCTGTTCTGTTAGATGCAGGGATAAAAAAGCATGAAACAAGCCCTACTCACAAGGAGCACTGATTTTTCATAACTATCTTTTTTTGTAACTAATAGAATGGGTTACCTAGCAATGAATGTGATATAGAAGAAAAAAGGCTTGATAAAATTTTATTTTTTTTTAATAGAAAGAGAACTGAAATTTCTGAAGTCATACAAAAGTTTTAAAGAACTATGTACATAAACACTGTGAGAGTATTTAATAACACATACAGTATAGGTTACATCCTATATTGACCTCATCCCCTTTCCAAGGAGACCTGTCAGAGCACAAAAGACAGAAGACAGTCAACTTGGAGCTGTTCCTACAGAGCCCTCAAGGGTAGCTAGATCTTTAATCCATAAACCGGAAATACTGAAAGAAAAAAATGACAGAACAAAGTGGCCTATCTTCAAGCAAGTTTTATCGAACTCTTCTTCCTCTCAATCAGTGTACTAGTTACATCAGGCTATGAAATTGTAATTGGGGATAAAATCTACTCAGATCCGTGAATTTCAATATTAGACAATATTAGAAGATTTGGCTTTTGATTTAGGGATTCTTTTGCCACTTCCCTGCTTCATACCTGTTTTCTCCACTGTAAAAAAAAATAAGGTGTTGATCTCTAAAATTCTTTGAAGATCCTAATGCTGAGAACCTGCCTTTTGTAATGATGCCCCAGTGCGGGGTGGGGGAAGAATAGGATCCCTCAAACCAAAAAAAACTTTCTGGTTACCCATTTTATCTTGGTCCTTTTCATCGAATAAAAGATATTAAAAGGGTACCTGACACAGGTTTGGCTTAGATAGTTGTTAAACTACTTCAGTGACTCAGCGTCCAGTTTTAGAAAGGAGTTGTCAGTCTGTACTGGGGGAGAGTTTCCATAGGGAGAATTCACTAATGAAACCATAGGTCCAGAGGAAAAAGAGAGGGACCATAGGGGTGAGGTGATGCTGGGGAGGGAAACAGTGTTACAATTACAACAGACCAAATCCTTAAAATCTAGAATCCACATCTCAGTAATAGAAATGTATCAAGCAGCTAAATGCTGGAAATATAAAGAGGCCAAAGACGGGACTTGCCCTCAAGGATCTTAAAATCTAATGCACAGAGAGAACCGTGCACAACAAAGGGCTGGATACAGCTGAAGGAGAGAAGGGAGACTTTAAAAACATCTTTCAAATACTGCTTTTTGCAAAAATGAGCAGCCTCAGCAGAGAGAACTAGGATGGGGAACTGTGGACCTGGCTCCAGAAGGTGACATGGAGGGGGGGGGGGCGGAGATAGAAAGTGAAAGAGTAAACAGGAGAAAGGTAAAGATCTATAAACTGAAGCCGTCTTTGTGTACAGGAAAACTACAGTGTGTCAGTGGTTTTCGGCTTCCTGTTTGTAAAAGCGAGAAGCCTTTTCCCAGTGTCTCTCTCTCTTGGCGTCTCAGAGTATACAATCTTCTTCCTGATCCTCCTAGCTGAAGCGCTCTCTCCCGCAGCGCTGGCCCTGGCTCCCTGGCTCCCGGTGTGTTCCCTCCCTCTCTCCTTCGCCCCCAGCCAGACGCGGAGGGTGTTTGGGGGCTTCCCAGTGATTAGGGGGACATTAGTAGTAGCGGGCGTCGCCGTAGCGGCTCGCCACCTCCTAGCTCCCCGGCTCCGAGGTAGGAGGTTGGAGCCGTGGACAAAGCACCACCCCTCTCCCCTCCCAGGCCGTCCAAAGGCTGGAGGTGGGAGGGAGGGAAGGCGCGTGAAGGGGGGAGGAGGAGGAGGAGGAGGAGGAGGGGGAGAAGGTGCTGCTCAGCCGGCCTGCAAAGGATCACGCCGAGGGGAGGAGGGGCTGAGACAGCATCGGAGCCCCGGGAGGAGGAAGAGAGATATCTTTAAGACCGAGATAAACAAATTGCCCCCCTCCCCTTCGCGTGTGGGGTGAGGGGGGAAGAAAAGGAGGGAGGGAGGCAGGCGGGGGGGGGGGGGGGGGAGAAGAGGAGAGACGCGAAGATGGGAGGGGGAGTGAGTGGGAAAAGACAGAAACAATCCTAGCCCTCCCCCTACCCCTTCGGCTCTTTGTCACGGAAATGCCCAAACCTAGCGCCCAACAGAAGCTGACCTCTCCGCCTGCCCCCCCTCCCCTCCATCTCTCCCAACCCCGGAGCGCCAAAGAGAAGATCCTCCCGGGCTGGGCAAGTAGAAAGCAGCCCCCTTCCTCCCCCGGGGGCGGGGGCGCACTAGCCAGCTGTGCCCGACGGCGTCCGGGCGTCCGGGGAGCGAGCTCGGACACAGCACCCTCCCTGTCGGCCCTGGCCACACGCACACGGAGAACGAAGCTGCGAGGGGCTGGGGTGGAGGGGAAATCAATGGTGTTTGGGTTGTAGTGCAAATAAATGCTTTCCCCAGCTGCTCATCAATCCTGAGAAAAGGAGAAGGGAGGGAAGGAAGGAAGAAAGAGAAAAGAGGAGGAGGAAGAGCAGTAGAGAGAAGCCAGGCGAGGACCAGAGCCGGGGAGGCCAAGTCCAGGCGGCCAGGCAGGTTGGAGGCCTCTTCCCTCCGGCTCGGGGGCCGGCACCGCGCGACTTCCTACTTGCTAAGTTATGCAATTGGCAGGCGGACCCCCGCCCCCAGCCCGAGCCTCCGCAGCCCAGCCTCCCACACCTCGCGCTGGCAGCCGCCCGGCGCTTCTCGCCACTTGGGAAGATCCTCGGGGAAAGTTGGAGGGGGGCAGGGGAGAGGTGTGGGATGGTTCCGGAAGCGAAGAGCACAGTCTCGGGAGGGGAAGTTTGCAGGGAAAATGGGAGTGGGCCGGCGGAGTGCGGATCCAGAAGCTGGTAGCCGCGGCTCCCGGGGGAACTTTCCCCTTTACCTGCCGCCGCAGGAGCGGCAGACCCAGTCTTACTTTCCTCCCCGCCCCTTCACCTGCCTTGCCAAGGCAGAGTTTAAAAAGCCTTCCAAGCGGCGTGCACCCACGCCCGCGCGCGCGTTCACACACACACACACTCACACAAAACATACACACACACACCCCACACACTCCATGCGCACATCTCCCCCCACCCCCCAAAAAAAGTTCATTCACAAAACTCTTAAGACTTTGTTAAAACAAAGAAGGAAAGGGAGATGTTTCCCCCCCTCTCCCTTTCTCCTCTTGGGGAGAAAATGGGACCTCCCCAGAATCACAGCATCTATTCCTCCCCCAGCCCAAGCGGATGTGCTCGAAGGGGGGAGGGAGGGCGGGGGGATTAGAGGGGAGAGAAACCAGCCTCGCGAGGTAGAGGAAGAGCTGGGGGGTGGAGAGCTAGGCAAAGGAGGAGGAGCAGACTTTCAACTCCAGATTCATCCTCTTTCAAACTGGTTCTTAGGGAAAGGGGGGGAAAAACTTTTCCAAACAGCTTACTTAGAAGACTCTCCTTGCGGGGTCCTTCTTCCCCTTCTGAACCCCCCCTTTTCCCGTCTCCCCAACCCCACCCCGCGCCCCCTCACATCTGACAACCCTAACAGGTATCACTGCCTTTTCCCAGGAAAAGTTTACTTGCCATCGGTGCGCTTCCCCAGAGCTCCCCTCCTGCCCAAGTCAGCCGCCCCCCCCAACCCCGACGGCCACCCATCGAACCGCGAACGGGCCGCTCCCCTCCCCAGCCCCCCGCGCGAGCCAGTCCGGTGTCCCCCAGCCCCGATGGTCCCCTCACCATGATCAGAGTGTGGTTCCTTTGCTCCGCCGTGGCCGCCTCTGCATCTTGCTGCTGTTTGCTGGGGTGCTGGGGGGGCTGCTTGCTGCCGCCGCCGCCGCCCCCGCCCCCCGATTTTTTGGCCCTTTGCTCCAGGGTCCTCTGATAGAGGCTCACCGTGTCCCTGCGCTCCAGCTCCAGCTGCTCCGCCTGGGCTTGCTGGTACCTGTTCTCGCAGTTGACATGGTGCCGCCTGCAGCCCTCGATGCGCTGCCTCAGCCGCTCCACCACGGTGCTGTGCTTGGGGACGCTCCCCGGGCCGCCGCCGCCGCCGCCGCCGCTGCCCCCGGGGCCGCCGCCGCCGCCGCCGCCGCCACCGCCAGCATGGTGATTGTTACTGGGTGTAGCGGGCGTACTACTGGCAGTATTATTCACACCGATACCGGCCCCGCCGAGGCTGCTGTTCAGGTTACTGTTCATGCAAATACTACTGCCATTCGCGGTGGCAGCGGCGGGGGCTGCGAAATCCCCCATCCTGCTCCCCGTGCACACTATTTTGGAAGAACTTTTTGTATCCACCCCCCTATCAGCCTCCTCCTTGGGTCCAGGATTAAAATAGTTTTAAGTGGAACGCGGGGGAGCACACAAGCACATGGATGGAAACACCGATCCAGAGCCGGAGGGGAGGGAGAAGGGGGGGGGATACTTGAGGGGGGGTTGTTGTTGCTGCTGTTTCCTTTTTTTTAAACTGTAACGCTCCCCCCAAAAAAAATAATATTGAAGAAGGTGTGATCAGAGACACCTATCAACAAAAACAATCAAACAAACTGAAGAGTAGCAAATCGGGTTGCAACTCAGCGGGAGATCCGTTCCTTCCCTCACTTCTTTTTATAATCCATTATTTTCTAATAAATTCCAGGAGATTTCCGGTGGTTGGCAAGCATTTTCTCCCCTATATTCGGGAGAAGGAAGAACCCCCCCCCACACACACACATACATATACACACACATACACACACCACACACACTCGCACACAGCCAGTGGCACCCCGGGCAGACACACAATACACACACTCGCTCTACACTCACAGCATCAAAAGACAGCGAGCTTTCTTATTGCATTTTCCTTCCACAAAAAAGTTTTGGTGTTTATGCCGCCCCGTGTTCTCAAAGTACTTTGGCTGCTCGGTTGCATTTCACAGGAACCTAAATATCAAATCCTCCGGGTTGGGGGGAAGTAAACATAGGAACAATCCCGGGGGGGGGATTGCAAAAGTAGATCGGTGAAGTCCTTTGGAAAAAAAAATACAAAAACCCAACAACAGGCCGAGCTGATAAGAGCCCCCAAGGCTTGGTTGGCTTCTGCTGCTGCTGCTGCTGCTGTTGCTGCTGCTGCTGCTGCTGCTGCTGCTGCGGCTGCGGCTGCTCCTCCTGCCACCATCACAATGATCAAGTGCTCTCCTCCTCCTCCTCATCCTCCTCCTCCTCCTCTCTCTCCTCCACCTCCTCCTCCTCCTCCATGCCAGCGGAGTGATATCAGGACAAGAGAGCTCAGTAAACACAGCAGCAGCGGCAGCGGGAGCGGCAGCAGCCCGGAGATGGTAGTGGCAGCAGCAGCCCGGCTGGGCAGCAGCAGCGACGGCGGCGGCGGCGGCGGCGGCGGCGGCGGCGGCCGCGGGGGCGAAGAAGCAGCCGCCGCGCGAGGCCGGGGGACCGAACCCCGGGACAAGGAGCAAAACCCGGCCCGGACTCTCTCCCGGCAGGAGTGGGGGAAGGCACACACCAATCCTTCTCCGGCTCCCTCTCCCCTCACCCCCTCCCCACGCCCCCAACCCCTACAACTGCCCTCTGAGAATGGGAAGCCGCAGCTGCCAGGAAAAAAAAATGAAAAAAAAGAAAGATCCTGAGGGATCTCGGGAATGAATCAACTTTTGACCTGTGAACGTATGTGTATGTATGTGTGTGTGTGTGTGTGCGTGGGGAAGGGGGGGGTGACTCGTTCGCGTGTGCGTGTGCGTGTTCGTGCGCGTGCGCGCGTGTGCTGGAGCTCTGGGGCTTGATTTCCTGATTCCAAGTGAGATCTGAGGCAGGCTCAAATTGTTTGTGATACGTTTATGCATTATCTTGCAGGACTGTGCATGACCAGGCAGAAACATTGGGCTTATCCGTGTGAGTGTGGGGGTCGGGGGAGGTGGAGGTGAAGGAGTAAACTGTCTTTTGGATTCTTTTTAAGGTCCCTGGCAACCTAGACTCCCATGTTTAACCAACCGATGTATGGCCACTTAAAGAAAGTCAGACAGAGACTGGAAAACTGGAACCCAGACGAGAAACTTGGAGATCCAAGAAACTTGACTCTCGTTGAATTCGCCACATGTTATCATTTGTTGTTATTAAGGCAATTATTTTCCCCCCTTGCCCTTAGAATATGTTTTAAACCAAACAAGCAGGGACTTGGAGGTGAGACTAACAGCACATTGGAACAGACTGTTTTGAACAGTAGGTGCTAATGACAGCAGTAATTAAGGGTCCTTCCCAAATCAAGTGGAAAGATCGCAGATTTCATGGAAGAGGAGAGCTACAGGAAAAACACAGCATTTCACAGTTTATCAGGACCAAAACAAAAACAAGCTAGCCCACACGGGCTTACTTTATGGATGGCTAGATTTATTTTATTTAAACGTCTCCATAATAGCTACAATTAACATGGGATGGATCCCATCCAGAAAGCAATGTCAACTATCTTTAAAAAATAAATTGCTGAAAAAGCATCCTTGCAGGTAAACATTGAGTTTCTTCAAGGAGAGGATTAGTTTGAAGGACTAGAAAGAGCATCCTAGAACCTGGACCTAACTCATTTCAAGAGCATTATCCGAGTTAAATATTTTACTTTGGCAAGGCAAGTACTGTTTTCCTTACACTCAACAAGCATCGGATGCTTGGCTTTAAAATGAGATGTCAACAAATAAGGTATTCCACATTATTTTGATAAGGCTAACAGACATATTCTTTTAGGGTAAAAATACACCCCAGTTTTCTTAAATAGCTGGAAATAAAGGAACTTTGGATCTCATGCATTAGTCATGAGATCTGATTTAAACCATCTTCATTTCTTGGCATTGCAGATTAGCATAGGATGCTATTTCTAACCTCATAATGTCAGCGATAAGGAACTGTTTCCCCCCCATTCATTAATCAGGTCTATAATATGAAATCTATCTTTTACATAGGCTGCCTTACAAAGTACAGATCATAACAATACTGATTAGAGTGGTGTGAAAATATCTCTAAATTGTGAATCAAAATGTTAGAAATGACTTCTCCAGGAGTTTTCATACTTTCAGGGAGAAAAATAGGGTTGCATATTAGACTTTACAGTGTAATAGAAAGGGAGCCTGGAATTAGAAGATTTTTGGTTCTAAATCCTGCCTCCAGAGTTTATAGCTGTGTTACAGACCAGAAGCAAGTTATTTCATCTCTGAACCTCAATTTTCTCATGGGTTAACTGATGATCAGAGGCAACATGATATAGTGGGTATAGTGCCAAGACTTGGATCAGAAAGACTTGGGTTCAGATCTTGGTCACTGTCTTGAATAACAATTTAGTGTGATCTCACCCAGACAACACATTAGGATTTATCAACTAAGTCGTGAACAAGTTGGGGACAAGCTCTGTATTTAGTGGAAGAATTTCTCACACCAGGAATTCCCTGGGTGCCTCACTTATCCCACTATTATTGGATCAAGACATTATCCTTGTGATGAATGAAAAACAACATTGGTATTTGTAGTGCCAGCCTCACAGGAAGGTTGTCCCATGATCAAATAATATATGTAAATTGCTTTGTAAATCTTGAAATAAATGTCAGCTATCCTTATTTTCAATGTTACCATCCTTTATGCCTCATCCTAAGAATCAAACTGAGATGAATTTCTTTGTGAATCTTCAGTACATATTCATTCTTTCAACAAGTGTCAAGCACCTACTAAGTGGTAGACACTGTTAGGTATGAAGACTATAGACACAAAAGTGAAAAGTGAAACAATGTCTACAATAAACTTATATTCCAATGAGGGAAAGATATAAACAGAGAAAATACTAAGTAATTTCAAGCAACTAGTTACGAAAGCAGTGGGGCTTGGACTGGACTGAACTCTGAAGAAAGGGATTCTACAAGGAAGAAGTGAATGAAGAAGGTGTACATTAGGTGGGGGAGGGGTACAGCATATACACAAAACCTTGTAATATACAAAAAAAATATGATCATATGGTCATAAGAACAAGATTAAACAGTCTTTTCCCCCCTTACATGCAAAAAATAATTCAGCAATCCAAGAAGTATATAACCTTGGTATAAAGGCAATTTCAAATTTCCTCAATTGGGGCTGGGGTATTGTATGTATATGTGATTTCATTAGTGAAGTAAACTACTGCTGTAGATTGATAACAGTTCTGCATTTTATAGTCTTACAAAATTGCCTGTGGCATAGAGATAAAATGACTTTCAGTACACATACAGTATATATCAATAGAGTGATTTAAACTTGGTTCTTCTGACTGTTCTTAATTCACTATATATACTGCCCCCTCTTAATTCCCATCTTTACTTTATTATTTTCCCCCCTGGAGTCAGGAAGATCTGAGTTAAATCTACCCTCAGACACTTGACACTAGCTATGTGACCTTGGGCAAGTCACTTAACCCAGAATGCCTACATCCAGGGCCATCTCTAGTCTTCCTGATCCCATTTATGGCCAATGGACTTAAATGGTTCTGGAGGAGAATTGAGGCTGGTGACTTAGTATGACACTGATGTCGTGTTCTTCTTCAAGAGCGAAGGACAAATGTCATCACTTCCCTTCCAGAACCTAGAAATCTAAACAGTCTAGAAAGGCATTGAGTTCAATCATCCTAAACAATATTGGCTTGGCATCCTGAGAATTCAGATTTAACTCCTCAATGGTTCATACAATTTGCCAATAATGGTTGACCATTGACAATTGCTAGAGATCTGGCTGCTTACTTTCCCATGACCAAAAGTGTATGCTTCTAATTCAAAATTGTCCAAAGGATGAATGTAGAAAACCACCTTTGCATGTAATTGGAAAAGAAAACAAATAAAAATGTTTAGATTTGTATGCTTCTGAGAAGAACTTCAAAGGACTAGAGCCAAAGGAAAGGGAAAATATGCTTCCAACTTCATCCACTAGAACCCAACATAGGTTCATGGATCATTGACCACAAATTCATGGTAATGTCAGTGCATATGTCTGTGTCTATTTAAAAGTATCTACTGATGTGATCAGTTGCCCCCTACATGTTCACCTGAGTTCCAATACAAACTTTTCTGTGTGACTTCATCCTTTTAGACCTCTGATTTCTCACCTTTAAGATGCAGGAACCATACTAATCAGAAGGAACCAAGCTTCTTTCTAGCTCAAAATCTATGATCTCATGTCTTCCCAGTCAGAAAATAAAAACAGAAGCCACAAGCTTCAAGAATGAGGAATGAGAGACAAAAAACAAAAACCAAAAAACCCAACTCATTAGAAAGCCTATGTGTTAGACCAAAGGACTAGAGGGATCATATATGTATTTCTGTCGCTCCTCTCTTCTACACTAGGGGGCAGCAAGCCTGAAGTCAAAACAGGGGTGCATAAAGGGAAAACCATCTGGGACAATCACTTAGCACAAGATGCAGAGTTTAAGGGCTCTTATGATCATTTGTCCCTCATTTTATAAAATCATGAACTGAATTCCACCCATTTAGGTGACAAGACTTGTCCAAGACAAATAGGAATAGAAATATATTTCTAGTATAAATACTAGGAATATTAATAATACTTGTTAATAAATGTAATCAATAGTAGTTAATAATAAGCATTATTATTATGTATCATTATGGTTCCCAATAGTTTTATTTTTTATAATACTTTAAGATTTGCAAAATGTTTTTAAAATAATATTTTATTCTAACTTGGGAGATAGATATTATAATCTTATCCCATTTTATAGGTAAGGAAACTGAAGCAGATAGAGGTTAAATGACATGCCCAGAGGAAAACAGCTAGATTTTAACTGAATCCAGGTCTTAGATTTTATCTATGTAACTGCTTTACCACCTAACAACCTCACACTTACTGGGTTGAGATTTTAACACAGATCTTCTGACTTCAAATCCAGGATTTGTTCTGAATCCTCAGAAAACTTACTCAGTATTCATGATTTTTAACTGTGGGATCTAAGAAGAAAAAAAGACAAATGTAATAACTGCACCCAAGTCCTATCAATGATATCTTTGTGGATGGTCAGCCTGGGGTGAATATTTCCTCATGGTAAATCTCTTAGGACTTTAGTGAATGACTACTTCACAAGAACTTGCATTTCATTTTTTGGCAGATATTTAATTATGTTTAGACACCACCAATTAACCAGATTTTTATTTGTCAAACAGGCACCATAGGAAAAGCCTCTTGGATCTCAGGTTGGTTTAGATCTGAATCCTTCTATCTTCCTCTCAATTTTTTTCTTTTCCATGTTCTTCATCCACTTCCCTTCATGGAACCTAAAAGCACTAAACAGTATTTGCTACTGTACATTGCTACTATTTTCAGTAAAACAAATGAAGGCTTAAAATAACCATCACAACAGCATTTGTAAGAGAGGCAGAATGGATTAATGGATAGGAAGTAGGAAAGACTGAGTTAGACTTCTCCCAGAGTATCTGTGTAATACTGGGCAAACCACTTCATCTATTTGTATCTTATCCAGCTCCCTTTAGAGAAGGTGCTGACTTATACCAGTAGAGTTTCCTCATACACATATTCAATTCCTATGCCACTGAAATCATAGATACAATTCATATCCCTTAATCTTTATGGCATTTCTGGAGCACCTTAAACTTTGCAAAGTATTTTGCATAGGTTATCTCATTTTATCTTCAATACAATCCTGTGAAATAGGTGATATTATTATCCCCATTTTACAGATAAGGAAACTGAGGCTGAAAAGGTTAAATGATTGGTCCAGCCTTATACAGTCAGTAGCTGAGGCAGAATTCCAAACTTTGAGTCCACTGAGGTGTCATAGCAGACATATCAGACATATCAGAGGTGTCAAACACTCTAATCAGACTTCACAGTGCTATCCAAATCAAATGAAAAGGTAATTGGGAAATATTTAATAAAATAAAAATGTAAGGGGAAACTATTGCTATTTGTCCTTCATTCTTAAAGACAATGACATGACGTTGAATTTGAGTGGAGGGGGGTTACGTTAAGTCACCAGCCTCATTTTCTCCTCCAGAGTCATCTTAGTCCAATGGCCAGATAGAAATCAAGATGACTGGAGATGGTCATGGATAGGAGGCAATCAGGATTAAGTAACTTACCCCAGGATACACAGTTAGTAAATGTCAAGTATCTGAGTTGAAATTTGAACTCAGGTCCTCCTGACTCCCCACCTGGTGCTCTATCCACTTTACCATCTATAAAAATATAAAGAAACATGTTAATATGTGATGTTCTAAATTTATCCGTCCCCACTAGGATCCTTTTGTATGGTTCAATGGCCCCTGTTTCTATCTAAGTTTAATATCACTGCTCTATAGCACCTATCAAACTTCCTCTCTCTTAGAACTATTCAAAAGTGAATTTTGCTTGTTCCTCCTCCCTAGAGGGAGGTCTTCAAGAAAAAATTAGATGAGTCTTAGCTATGGCTTTGAACTGCACTAAGATTTTTGGGACACCCTGTAGATTACACCTTGTCTTAGAAAACAGTCCAAATAATGGGAAAAAACTTTTTTTCTTAGCTATGTATACACAGCTGAACTACTTTCATGTTCTTGGTTTTAAAACAGCTTTTAACCCAGTGATATGTATTTAGAAGAATGAAAATGGGTTAGACAGTTCTGAAATATTTAATAAGCAAATATATATACCTTGGCCCCCTTTCATTTTTGTAAAAACTGTGAACTCCATGAAACTTTGTAAAGGAAAAAGTAAAGCAAATATTGAGAGGAAAATAAAACAAATACCTAAAAAAAAAGTGGTGGGTGTCAGGGTTGAGGGTGTGGAAGGAGGGTGCTTTTATTTGGATTATGATGAATTCTAGGGACCTTTCCATTTCTGAGATTCTATGATTGGATTGGACCACATTCTTGAGAGACAAGGAGAAGGATTTAAAAGACAATAGGAAAAACATTCAACAATTACAGATGAACTGCTTCCCCATCTCTGGAAATCTTTAAGAAGAGGTTGAGATGACAGTGGGGAAAGGAAGAAAGAAGCTCTGTAGAAGAAATACCTATTCAGGTAGATATTAATAAATGCTTGTTCATTCATTTATTCATCCATTCATTCAAAACAATCCTGTTAGGTAGATAGTGCAAGGTTTATTAATGCCATATGCAGATTAGAAAACTGAGGCTCAAAAACATATCATAAAGTGGCAGAGTAAAGCCTTGATCTGAGGTTTTCTATTTCTAGATTCCATGCTCTACCATCTTTTCTTTTTCAACACCTCAGTAATTCATTTTAGCTGATTCCATGCCAAAGTTTAAGGACAGCCTGAAATAATTTTAATCAATTAAATTTAAATATGTGCCAGGCACTGTGTTGGGTGCTGGGGATCTACAGACAAAAATGAAATGAAATGATTGAGTTGGATCACATTCTTGAGAAGCAGGGAGAAGGATTTTAAAAATAATAGGAAAAACATTCAACAATTACAGATTCAACTGTTTCCCCCATCTCATTCTACAGACATCAGTGTTTGGAGAAGCTCTAAATGGTCATGCCTAAACCAGGGTATTGTCCTACCTTAGGCTGCCTTCAGCATCTACTTCTAAATCTTACTAAACATAAATGCCTTAGTTTTCCTTTGATAATGTTTATCTTCCTTCAAAGCACATGTCCCTTTAAAAACAGAGATACAATCTCCTTGAGTGTAAGGACTATCTCATTTTCTATCTTGGTCTTGCTAATATCGCCCACAGTATCTGGCATATACAAGGCATTTAATAAATGTTTCTTGATGCTTAGTACAGGTCTATGTTTAGCATGGTTATGCATGGAAAGCCTATATTAGATTGCTTTCTATCCGGGAGAAGGGAGGGGAGGGAGGGAGAAAAATGTAAAAGTCAAAGGTTTGTCAAAAAAATGATAGTTGTAAATTAGTATTGTATGTAGTTAGAAAAATAAATAAATAAAATATTTAAATAAATAAAAACTAAATGTTTGCTGATTAGTTATTGATGCAGTGAATCTTGGGCATAGAGGAATATTGTAGTTGAAAACAAATTTTGTAATCTTTTTCAGCATTTGACCTTTGACACTGGCCATGCACTCACCAGTGCATCAAGTTAGATACTCATATGAGAGATGGTATGACATGTTAAATAGAGTAAGGGTTTATCCTACAGCCATACCTCCTATAGCAGTCTCTCCAATACAAGACCTGGACCACTTCCAAAATGCCACCCCTCCTATGGATCCTTTGCGGACTATTTAAGGAGGAACTGGAGCATTTTTCAGTCGTTCTTACCTCCCTTATCTCTCCAACTTCTAATGTGCAAGTTAATCAGCCAGTGGCCTTCCTGGGCTGAGCCAAAACCAGATGACCTTTAAGGAACTCTTAGCTATCTCTCAGTTTCTTTTGTGTTGGAGTGACTTTTTAATAAATCTGCATTTTCTTTTACAACTGCACTCCAGGGTCACAGTCAGGAAATTATCAAATCCTCCTATAACATTACATGTCCTTTATTATCATTTTCTTAGTCCTCTCCCACTTGAAATTATTTTGTATATACTTAACTGTATATGCATCATATCTTTTAGTAGAATATAAGTTCTTCTAGAGCAGGAGAAATTTCATTTTTGTCTGTAGATCCCCAACACCCAACATAGTGCCTGGCACATATTTAAATTCAATTGATTAAATTAAAATTAAATTAAATTAAAAATATTTCAGGCTGTCCTTAAACTTTGGCATGGAGTCAGCTAAAGTTAGTTACTGAGGTGATGAAAAAGAAAAGATAGTAGAGCATGGAGTCTAGAAACAGAAAACCTTGGATCAAGGCTTTACTCTGCCACTTCATGATATGCTTTTGAACTTCAGTTTTCTAATCTGCATATGGCAATAATAAACCTTGTACCATCTACCTAACAGGGTTGTTTTGAATGAATGGATGAATAGATTAATGCAAAAGCATTTATGAAGAATTGTCATATGTCAGATACTATGCCAAGCTAGAGATACAAATATAAAAAACAAGATGGTTCTTGCCCTTCAGAAGTTTGCAGTCTAGTAGGGGAAAATGGTACTAAATGGGGTGGGATAACCAGAGTGGGATTGTTAATGGTAAAGGAGATAATAAAGATGTGTTGGAACTGTAGTACCATTGATTGACAAAAAAAAAAATCCCCCCTAGGTAATCTCAGGTTGATTATTGTTTACAGAGGAATGGGTGGAAAAGGGTGGGTAATGTGTGTGGCAGGATATGGAGATGACCAGAGTAGTGGGACTGGGCTAGACTAGTTATAGTGCATAAGAAACCCTGGGGACTTTAAGGTAGAAGTGGTGGGTCAGAGGTGGAGACTGAATCATGGAATGAAGATCACTGGAGAGGAGAATAATGGTTGTAATACACTATTAAAACAACTTCTCTTTCTCCTCCTCCTCCTCCCTTCTTCTTCTTCTTCTTCTTTTTCCTCCTCTCCTCCTCCTCCTCCTCCTTCATTTCTCATTGTTTGTCTAACCCATCCTTTGTCTGGGTCACATTCTGAAGGAGCACGTTCCCCTAGACCCAGACACTACTAGATTAATCTTGTGGATGAATTTCCCCTTCTCTTCGTTGTCCTATTTTTCCTATTACAGAGAAAGGTATTGAGGCCCAGGCAAGGAAAATGAATTGCCCAATGTCACAAACGCAAGTAATAGAGCTAGGATTTGAATGCTTGGGTACATTGCCTCTAAATCCAGAGATCTTTCTGTGATTGCTGTTGTTTAGTTCTGTCCCATTTGGGGTTTTCTTGGTAAAGACACTAGAGTGATTTACCATTTTCTTCTCCAGTTCATTTTACAAATGAGGAAACTGAGGCAAACAGTATTAAATTACTTGCCCAGGGTTACCCAGATAGCCAGATTTGAATTCAGGAAGAGGAGTCTTCCCAATTCCAGGCCTTACATTCTAACCACTGAGACACAGAGTCCTGATCTGGTAGCTGCTTTCTGTAATACTTGACTGTTGTTTACACAGCCTTTCCAGAGCTGTTCCTTGGTATTACTGAGCTTATATTGCTTCCCTCAGGAGTACTTTAACAGTTACCACTTTAACACCATTAAAGCCAATAATGCTTAGTTCCTCCACTCCCACCCCCATCTCTCTGGGAGCTAAACTATATAAAGGTCTCTACTCCCCCCAGTTCATATGACCTATCATATCAAATGGACAATGCTGTGGTCAGTGACCATGTACCACAGACTGACCTGCTTATTAACTGACTGATGGAGTGAGTGAATGGACACTTTGCCCTTAAATATCAGGGGAGTAGCATCCTAGTAAGCAAAATAGAATTTTAAGTTGAAGTTGAATCCTTTACAAATCAAGAGCCAAAGAGCTTTAAATCCCTTAATTGTCAGTTTACAGCATCTGGAAGAAGAATTTATCCATTCTAAGGACTAGAACTCAGTTTTCTAGTTTGTGCTGTGAATTTTTATGAAAGAAAACTTCATCATTTATAGGAGAAACCACTCTAATTATGTGTCAGTACCAAAGGACAGAAGGGTACTGCAGGAGATCAGGAGCCTTTCCTTGATGAAGATCAGAAAGCAGTGCAATGACCACCTTGGAAGTATCAAACTTTTCAGACCCCAGAACTAGCTCTGAAAATTGCATCACAAAAAAGGCTTGAAGCTTGGGATGATGCCTCCTCACTCTTAGGTGATTAGAACCATACTTAACATAAAGTTCAAAGTCAAAAAATAGGCTGGAAAAATAAACAACAACAAAAAAGAACCTGACCTGAAAAAGTTACCATAGTATCAGGGAAGACCAAGACATAAACTCAGAAAAAAGACAACAATGTATAAACAGTTACAAAGAAAAAGCTTCAAGAAATGCTAGTTGGATTCAAACTCACCAAGAATTCTGGAAAAGTTGAAGAGATGAGTGGTAGAAAAAAATGAGAAAAGTAATGAGAGTGATAGAAGAAAATTATAAAAAAAAGAATTGCTCCTGTTGCTACTATTGTTGTTTGTCCTTCATCCTTCATTTTTAAAGAGGACAAATAAATTATGGGTGAGGTCTTGACTTGCCTCAACCTCACTCTCTCAGAGGGTCATAGATGTTCAGTGGCGAGAGAGAAGACAGGTCAGGACAACTGTTAGTGGCCTGAGTTGCAGTAGATGACCTTTATATTTTCAATTATCATACCAAGCTCTAAGAGTTCTTCAGTACCTGCTTCAACTTCCAACCATCATACGATTGAAACAAATTGTTCTTATCTGCACACTTTCCCAGGAGAAGTCTTCACTTGGTTGGGAGTAGGCATTTTCCTAAATCACCAACAGGTTTGCAGCTTTTGTGCTACTTGGTTTCGCTTTTCTACAAAGACAGATTTACTGAGGTGTGGGTAATACATGTGCTATATTTCATAGAGCCACAGGTAAAAGTGAGGTGACAGGTGAGTGAGCAGTATTTTTTTTTGCAAAGGGCTCAGCAAGCCCTCACATCAGAAGTGCTAGTCCTCCCTGAAGACCCCATTCATCTTGAAAGAGAATTAACAACTTGTTGATGATAATAATAATAATGATGTCAATGATGATGATAAGAAGAAGAAGAAGCACAAGTACAAAAAATACTAAAGAAAATATCACCCTAAAAAACACAATTGGCCTAATGGTAAAAGAAATACAAAAACTTACTGAAGAAAAGAATTCCTTAAAAAAGTAGAATAGGTCAAATGAAAAGAGAGGTACAAAATTTCACTGAAGAAAATAATTCCTTAAAAATTAGAATTGGGCAAGTAGAAGCTAATGAGTCCATGAGACATTAAGAAACAAAACAACTGAAAGAAGAAAATGTAAAATATCACACTGGAAAAAATTGACCTGGAAAATAGATTAAGAAGGGATAAGGTAAAAATTATTAGACTACCTGAAAGTCATGACTAAAAAAAGAGCCTATACATCATATTACAAGAAATTTTCAAGGAAAGCTTCTCTAATATAGATACAGAAGGTAAAACAGAATTTGAAAGAATCCATCAACTCCCTCCTGAAATGAAAATGAAAATCCAGGAATATTATAGTCAAATTTCAGAGTTCCCAGGCTGAAGAGAAAGAACTTTCAGCAGTCAGGAAGAAGTAATTCAAATATTCAAATATTGTGGAGCCACAATCAGGATCACACAAGATTTAGCACCTTCCATGTTGAAGGAGCAGAGGACTTGGAATATGAAATTCCAGAAAGCAAAGGATCTAGGATTACATCCAAGAATAAATCTACCCAGCCAACCTGACTAATCCATCAGGGGAAGAAATGAATGTTCAATGAAATAGAGGACTTTCAAGTATTCCTGAAGAAAAGGTAAACATGAAAGAATAATCATAAAGAATTCAAAAAAGTTAAACTGTTTGCATTCCAATATGGGAAGATGATTCTTATCATTCCTAAGAACTTTATCATTACTAGAGCAGTTAAAAGAAGTTTACAAAGACAGAAGACATGGATGTCAGTCAATTATGTTAGAATAATCCCCCCCCCCAAAAAAAAATGAAGGGAGAATGCATTGGGAGAAGGGAGAATGGAGAGGTAGAAAAGGGAAAAGATTCTCACAAAAGACACACACAAGAAAGAGCTTATACAATGGAGGGGAAGAAGGAAGAGGGGAAGAAGGAAGAGGTTAACAGGCATCAGAATTGGGTCAAATAAATATATTATATATATATTTATATATATATACACACATTCAGTTTTGTATAGAAAAAGGATTAAAAGAACAGAGAGGCAAATGATAAAAGTGAGGGCCAATTAAAGGATACAGTGGTTTGAAGCAAAAGAGACATTGAAGAGGGTCAGGAGAGAGGGAGAGAGAAACAGAGAGATAGAAACAGAGAGAGACACACACAGCGAAAGAATCAGACGGAATGAAGGAATACACAGTAATCAAAACTGTGACTGTGAATGGGATAAGCTCATCCATAAAACAGAAGGGGATACCATAGTGGATTAGAAACCAGAATCCAACAACATACTGTTTATAAGAGGCACACTTGAAATAGAAAGACACACACTGAATTAAAACAAGGTGTTGGAGCAGAACTTAATATGCTTCAGTTGAAGTAAAAATAAAGAAGAGGTAGTCATCATGATCTCAGGTGAAGCAAAAGCAAAAATAGATTTAATTAAAAGAGATAATCATGAAAACTATTTTGCTAAAAGATACCATAGATAATGAGGTAATATAAAAAAATCACACAAGTGTGATAAAGGTCTCATTTCTCAAATATATGCAGAATATAGAAGTACATGAAATTTATAAAAAAAAAAAAGTCATTCTCTAATTGATAAATGGTCAAAATATGAACAGGTACTTTTAAGGAAAAAAATCAAAGCTATCTATAATCACATGAAAAAATGTTCCAAACCACTATTGAATGTGGTTGTTCAATAATGTCTGATTATTTGTGACCCCATTTGGGGTTTTCTTGACAAAGTTTCAAGACTGGTTTGCCATTTCCTTCTACAATTCATTTAACAGATGAAGAAACTGAGACAAACAGGATTAAGCGTTGGGTCCGTAGTCATATAGTAAGTGTCTGAGATCAGATTTGAACTCAAGAAGATGTTTTTGTGATTCCAGACCCAGCACTATTCACTGTGCCATCTTAACTGCCAAGATTTGTTTCTAATTACTCATTAATACATATAAATACAAATCATTCCTCTGCCTAATTCTTAATGCCCCTTAATGCTTCTATTCCTATAATCTGTCCCTATTTTCTAACTACTTCCACAATGGTGAGCATTTGGTGGGGAATATTTCTGTTAAATCTTTCTCCATCCTGTAGCATTCCAATCATTGGATAATTTCTCTGTCCCAGTAGACTCTGCAGAATCCACAAAATGATAAGCAAAGGAGAACTTAATTCTCTTTGAAGAGATTAGGTGAAAAGAAAAGAGTTATCAAAGAAGGAAAAATTCTAAGCAAGTAGAGGCAGAGAAATCATGGCTGAGTTTGCAAGGGAATCAGGATAATCCAGGAGGGATTAAAACAGTAGCTCTCCACCCCGTAAAGCAGGGCTGTCCAAAATATGGTCCATGGTCACATGCAGCCTGCAGTGCGATTTTATGCAGTTGGCCTATGTGTATTAATTTTCAAGAGGGAAAAAAATAATTATTTGCGTGGAATGCATATTAGATTTTTAAATTCCATCGCTAATAAATAATCTCATCCATGTTAATGTTCTTTGGTGCTTTTAAGCAGTATTACAGATATAACATATCGCATGGAATTTTCAGTTGATCTGTGGGATGTATTCTGTCTGTATGATGCTGACTAGCCACCATGTACCTGCCTTTATTCTGCTGGGTTGTCTTTTTGTTGTTTTGTATTTGCTTTCAAGCTTCCCAGGCCTTTAGATGTGTTTCCTCACTTTGAAATCAGTTATAAAAGTACATGACTTTCATAATGCTTGCTAAACCTAACTAAGGTAAGATTATAAATTAACTATTATATTAGTGTACTCTATTTTTTATTCTGAGTGTGACCCTCAAATAATTATTTTATTTTAATGTAGCCCTAAAATAACCTAAGATTGGGCTGCCCTGCCCTAAGGGAAAGGGAAAGATTTTAGGAAATTGTATCAGACAAGTAATAGTTAACTGAAGAGCTAACATGTATATGAACTTTAAGAATTACAAAATGTTTTTATTGGTTATCTCCTTTGGTCCTCACAAACAATGTGAGGTAGGAGCTATTATTATTCCCACTTTTCAGATGGGGAAACTGAGGTTCACCAAAGTTAAGTAACTTTTCCATGGTCACCAAGCTAAATATCAGAAGTAGGATTTAAATTCAGGTCTTGTTAGAGAAAGGAAAAAATGAACTTAGGGGAGGGGTTTAAGGATCTATGTGGGCCCTCCTCCTCCCCCCTCCTGGGGAGAAAGAGAAAATATATGGTCAACCACCAGTGGTGGGATTCAATCAGTCTTCACTTGGTTTGGCAGAACAGGTATCTAATTTTATGTTAAGTTTGGCAAACTGGTTGTTAATTTATTTGAATCCCACCATGGGTCAGAATGAAGGATAGATTAATAACTATAAAATTTATTTCTTTGTCCAATATTTTCCCCTAATCATTGTGGATGCAAGTTCATTGTGCTACCTAGCTGTCTTTTTTGTGTTGGGTGGTCTGTGTTTTAAGATAAATTCACCAACACCAACACAGGCATTAAAAATATGCCCAGTACACACACCTCTCTAATGGCCTTTCCCAGATAGTACGTGTCCTCAAAGAACCCAAAGGCACAGAAAAAGGAAACTACCTATACAGCGGGACTTTGTCCTGTCTTTTACCTTTCACATTCATTTTATACTTGCTTACCTTTCATTTGTAAGTGTGAGATTGGTTGAAGGAAATATACCTATAGCCTTCTGGGTTTTTTTACTCAATCATAATGATTTTGGACTGCCCAGTCAATACAAAGAAGAAAAAAACCAAAGCTACAGTATGCTGAATTTGCTCCTTGTGAGTCAGTTGCTCAACCTTCCCTGTAGTGCTAACAGTCACAGAGTATCTAGAGTTCAGGTTGTGCATGAATTATAATAGGAGACAGACCCAGGTGTGGCCCCTTGCTTGATAATATATCTTCCCCATTCTTTGGCTTGGGGATGGGGATGAAGGTTGGCTAGAAAGAAAAGTGAGTAATTACAATTTTTTTTGGTCTTGATGAGTACTTAGGGGAATCTGGATGGAGCCCTACCAATAATGTCTATAGCAGTGAAGTGGCTGGAAGCCAGCCTGGGAGAGTTAAGTGTCAGAGAATGGGAGGAGAAAGTGCAGTTGAACTTAAGATCCATGGAGAGGTATTTTGGCAGTTGGCATCAGAACAAAGAGAATGAGTTTGCAGGCTGAGGCGGAAGGTTTAAAGAACTGAATGAAAATAGAGAGTAAGAGCAAAGGGGCCTGCTTGTTAGAGGCTCTTGGTTACTAAAAATATAGCTTCCAGGGAAGCAAGGAAATTGAATATGTCTGGGGTCACCTGTGCTGTGGCTGAAGGGTGAGAATATGGTGTTTACCTAGACTTGACTATAATAACATAAACTGAAAAGTCATTAGAATAAGGTTTAGGAACTTATGATGGGGTTTGGCTGTTTTGACCTACTCATAAGGAATTTCCCTCAGCAGAACCCAAACAGGGTAACTCTGCTGGGGCCTGACTGTACCTAGGTTAACTCTGAACAGCAAAATATTGGTCAGAAAATTTCCTTAGGGAATCTGTAATGATTAAATAACATTTACAATAGGTACATAATTTGTACATGTAAATCTCAAACTCAATATGACCAATACTAGACTTTTTCAGTAACTGGAACTTTTAGTCTCCTGATGATGATGCTCATCTTTCATTATCAAAGAGGACCATGACACCAGGGAGGTGATGCCACGACAAGCATATGATTTGGATTTGAATGAGGGGGGGCTGTGCTAAATCACCAGCCTCCTCCTCCAGAGCCATCTGGGTCCAATGACCAGATATGAATTAGGATGATTTGGAGATGATCCTGGATGCAGGGCAATCAGGATTAATTGACTTTTCCAAGGTAACACAGCTAGTAAGAATCAAGTGTCTGAGACTGGATTCAAACTTCCATCCTTTTGAGGCTTAGCCACCCCCGAATTCTAAGATTCTTTGAGGCTGTCTTGTGATCTAATCCAACCATCATATGCTTATTTTGAATAAAGAAGTCGGCTTGGCATAGTGAAAGAGGGCTAGCCTTGAAATTAGGAAGATCTGGGTTTAAGGTTTGGCTCTGATACATATTTGTCCTGGGCCATGAGCAAGTCACTTAAAATGATAGTGCCACAGGTAACATTCTAACACTATACATTCCAAGCAAGTCTTTAACATCATAAATTCCAAATATTGGTCTGCATTGGAGGAAAGAGTTCCAACACGGATGAAATCATACATCTGGACCCCTGCTCCCTGTCCCCCACATTCCCCCAAAAAGTCAAGTTTACATGTAAATGGGATATTACCACATGTATATTGTCACCATCTTTAATCAGGCATTAATTGGTCTCCCATTAGTTGCATGGTCCTATCCTTGACTTTTGTATACTAATATACTAATGAAAGTATAGATGCATTTTCTTATCTAGTAGAGATTACAATTCTAATGTGGAAGCTCAAGTGCAGATATGCAGACTGGACTGGTCCTGAGGATTTGAGTGTTAACAAACACACATAACCACCAAAGCCACTCTTGCTATCATGTACATCTTGTAAAATATCTGAACCACTTTAAATACTAAATGACTAGTGACCCTGTCTCCCCTCGCCCTGCCCCGGCCAATTCCTCAAATGTCTCACCACATTTATTAAAAAAAAAAAACCAAACCAGACACAATGCCTGTTTCGCAGTGACTCCTTCAATATGTTTAGTCAAAATCAATGAGAGATTTAAGATTCGGTCCAGCCACACATTAGAGGAGGTTAATCTTCAGTGGACAAGTTATGTCTTTCTTTGCATAATTTTGTAAGGACTTTGGAATCTCTTTGAACATGGGCCAAGGCAATGAAAAATTACTGAAAATGGGTGAAACATTGTAGCTAAATTCACTTTTCCTCTGTAAGGGGAAGGAAGTTTTATTGGCCTGTATTTTTTGTATATGGGGGAGTGAATAGAGTGGATAGATACAGTGCTTCAGGATTCTGGAAATCTGTTAACTTGCTTCAGCTGTTCAAGATGACCCTAGGTTTTCATTCTGACTCCCAGCACATCAGCTTGACTGGTGATGCACTATGGGTAGGTATAAGATGAGTTAACTGATGTGTTGCCGAACCTAAAGTATTCAGAATGAATAATGGAAAACCCCCAAATGGATCTATGACCACATCAACATGGATATTCCTGCCAGTTACAAAGATTGCAATCCTTTCCCACCTGCCCATTCTGTGTGATTCTTGTCCATGTCTTCCCATAAGTTTGATAACAGGGTGTTCGTTCAATACACTCTAGTCCTTTCCTAGGACCTAGTGACATGACTATACCAATGGTTATCTCTCCAGCTTATCAAGGGATCAACATATCTTCTCTTTCCTTAACACATATCTTGGATGTAATCTGGAAAATATAAGATGCCTACTTAGTAAAATTTATAAACTAAGCAAATGAACATTTAATTCATGTGTAAAATAATAACAATAATGAGTTTCACATTTACCTACAGATTTGAGGTTTACAAAGCATAACATTTTACATGTTCAGTTGTGTCTAACACTTTGTGATCCCATTTGAGATTTTCTTGGCAAAGATACTGTAATGGTTTGCAATTTTCTTCTCCAGCTCACTTGATCAATGAGGAACAGAGGCAAAGAGGATTGTGACTTTCCCAGGATCACACAGTCTAAGGTCAGATTTGAACTTAGAAAGAAGAGTCTTCCTGATTCCAAGGTAGTGCTCTACCTACTGTATTGACTAATTACCCTGTAACATAGACTACATCATTTGATTTTCACAATAGACCTATCAGGCAGGTGTTATTATCTAGTTTTACAGAAGAAGAAACTAGGGTGCAAAGAGATTGAATGATATCCCTATAAACCCTAGAACTTTCTGAATCTAATCCAGTGGTTTACCTAGAACTGAACACAAAACTCCAAATGTTGCTTTATAAAAGCAGAGTGCAATGAGACTAGCTTTTGAAATCACTGAAATTATGGCTCTCCTAGTAAAATCACATCTTTGGGGATGGATTTCCCTGAACTGACAGGTTGGGTCTCCAGCGATCACCCATCAGAGTTCTAAGGGTAGCCCTGTGAGGCAGCCATGGGGATGATGGGTGGAGGAGTCATTTTCTGGTACATAGATATTTAACAGTATTCTGATCAATATGGTATATATTGATTATCAGTTGATTTAAATTATCTTGCCAGAGTTAGCTTTCAAAAATGTAGATTTAATATGGGAATGTAGTAAAAATACTTGATTCAAAATCATATCCCTGAAAGTCTTGAATACATTGTATCACAAACATATTCAAAATCCAATAGGAAGAAGGCTCAAGCTCAGAGAACACATGTAATAAAGGAATAATTCACAGTTTCTGATTGGATGAATGCATTATACTTTTCTTCCCTTGTACAGCCCTCTTGAATTTCCTTTGAAGAGTTCCTTACTGAATGTACTGCTTATTATTAGAAAAGAATCTCCACTAACATGATCAGTTGGGGAGGAAGTGTGTATAACACATCCTCTCCTAGGGATATAAGCATAAGGCTACAATTTGGGTGTTTGTTTGTTTTGAAGCACTCTGAAGAAATTACTAGAATGCTTTTACTGAAATCTTCTTCTATTTTCCTAATACTAGTGATGCCTCTAATTCTTTCAACAAATTGCAATATGTTTTGTCATGTGAATTCATCCAATAATTGTAAGCTCTTCCTTCCCAATTTGATTAACTAGTTGTTCACACTTAATTTATGACTGTTATTGATTGATTTATTCAATAGAGGTGTCTAGGAATTGTTCACAGTGAGTTCAAGCATTTGATTGATTCTGCAACTCAAATCAAAAAGACATCCTTATCTGATATAGATATCAGGGCTTAGAGCATCCTTTTTGTTACAATAATTAGAGCTAGCTGGAGTATGGGACATTCCTTTCTTATAGTAGCCTAAAAGCATGTTAGTTTTTTGGGGCTGCTTCATTAAATAGTTAATGCATATGGAACTTACAGTTCACTTGACTCCCCAACTTTTTCACAAGAATTGTTGCTTAGCAACATATCCCCATTCTGTATATTTCACTTTGTTTTTTGAGCTCAAAAAGGAGGCATCCATTTAATCTTGATTAAAATTAATCTTTATTGATCTGGTCCAAGCTCCATGATTATTTCTCTTTCCTTAGTTCTTCCTCCTTCATTCCTAGCTTCCCCAGGTATTCTTTTAAACTTCTATTGCAAAAGTCTTCCAATAGAGCATCCCCATGTGACAGGCAGAGTCTTTCCTAGATCTCCCAGAGGTGCCCCTATATGATACAATTGAAATTTGCTCTTAATGTTTTTTCAAGATTTACCTTCCCTGTAAAGATCCCATCCTTAGACAGAGACTAAACGTATACTGCTAACCTATTGTTTTAATTTGATTTTCTTTTCCATCAAAAACCCAGTTGGCCACATAGGTCTATTCAATGCAGCACTATCTCAACAAATTTAATTTAAAGATCACTCAATCAATCAATCAACAGGAATTTATTAAATATCTTCAGGGTACCTAGCCATGTGTACAGAGGAGGGGGGAAGACCAACAACAGAGATCCCACCAGTCTCTGCTCTCAAGCATCCCCTGTCCAATGAGAGAAATAACATGCCAAACAACTATGTACAAGCAGGATATAGACAGGATAAATTGGAGATAATGACAAAGGAAGATACTAGTATTAAAAAGGACTGGGAAAGGCTTACTGCAGAAGATGGGACTATATCTGAGGCTTGGTGGAAGCCAGGAGAGTTGGGAACAAGAGATGAGTGGGGACGATGTTAGAAAAATGAGAGACAGACTGTGAAAATGCTTGGAGTCTGGAGATGGTACACCTTGTTCAAGGAACAGCAAGGAGGCCAGTGCCACAACTTAGAGGGAAATCAAGTAAAAAGAACAGAAATATAGAAAGAAACCAGGTCTTAAAAATCTTTAAGAGTTAGCCCAAGGATGCAGCTAGGGCCCTGGAGTCAAGGGGACCTGAGTTCAAATTCAACCTCAGACACAAAATCATTGCCTAGCTGTGTGACCTTGGGTAAGTCACTTAATCCTATTGCCTTAAAAAAATAATTTTTTTTAAAAAGTCAACCCAAAATTTATAGAGTACACAAAACAAAATGGTAGCTGTTAAAGATGCTGAAAAAGAGAACATCAGAGTTCTTACTCCCAAGGCATCTAATTAGGAGAGAGAAGAAAATATAATCCACATAATGTAGTCCCTATAGGAACAAATAAAATATGCAGTAGAATGAGGTAGGGACAAAGGAGGCATCCAAAGTATTATAAGAAAAGTTGAGGAAGTGGAGTTACCCTTAACTGTACTGTCTAGAGAGTGCTACACTGAGAAAATGTCTGCTGAACTGAGTCTTCAAGGAATACAAGAATTTGATATCTTGATAAAAGGAAGGAGTCCAATGGGAGTACTGAAAAGAATTATTAAATACTGCTTTTTTATAAATGTACATATTTTTGGTTAGTAGAGTACTTTTCTTGGAATCAGGAAGACCTGGGGTCAGATACTATATCCCATAGTACACTATTCTGCCATGGACAAATCATTTAACCTCTCTGGGCTTTAGGTGCTCCATCTGTAATGGGGAGATAATAATACCTGTAGAACCTACTTCACAGGGTTGTAATGAAGCTCAAATGAAATTATGCCTGTAAAGTGCTTCACAAACTTTAAAGTGCTATATAAATGTCATCTGCTGTTGTGATCGTCATTTATTTTTATAATGTCAAGTCACAAAAGTTCCCAGAGAGCACCATTTTCAAATCTTGCCTAGAGCATACAAATGTTCTATTCATCTTTGGTTCTGACCATAAGGATAGCACATTGACGATCCAAACAAGTAGTCACAATTCCACTAGCCCTGCTGATTTGATCACCTGCGGTTGAGTCCCCTTCCAGAAAGCTTCAGTTTTAGAAAATATTGTAAATCCACACGAGGGATAATCTGGCAAAGTACTAGTTCTTTACTTCCCTAAATTGTCCATGTATACAAGAACAGCTGATAATCCATCGTCCCAGGTTCATTATCCATTGTCTAGGCCTGGAATGACCTGTGACATGAGTGGTTATTAGCATGTACTGCCCCCAGGGAAGGGTTAACCTATGAGAAGAAAGAGGTGGATTAAACCAAGCAGGAAAACTATCAATATGTCATAAAAAATATATGTGACTCCTAATCTATTTCTGTCTATTTGAGGCCATATATCGAATGTGTAACAAACGTTTCTAGTAATCGAGTATCTTTCCTCCCTTTAATAAAGTGTTAGTGCCATGAACACTCATTTGGACTTGGTGAATTACTGCTTTATTTAATGAAAAAAAGATAAATTGGGCTGGATTTGTATTTAGTAATTTCTCAGAATTTGATACAAGGAATTTATTTAAGCTCATGCAGATAATTTCTTTAATTTACAGGAGAGGAATCACTTAAATATCATTTTTAAAGCCTGGAGGAACTGTTTCCCCAGAATTTGTTTCAGTGTGATTCCCACCCCCCACTCTGAATTTTCAACATATACATCATTTCTATATGATAAAGGAATATCTTGAATCATGGAGGGAGAAGTTTGCCAGTCTGATTACTCCCTAATTTGACTGTGGGTGCTTGGAAGCTAGATTGCCAAGAGACTGAAAAATTTCAATGCATTTATGATCTAGTTCCTGCTAACCCCTATTTAAGAAGTGAGGGCTCGCAGGTGTAGCGATCATCAGTTTTGTGAACGAACTCTAAAAATAGATGGTACTCGGGTTGAATTTGGGGGAAACAAGAAAATTAAGCAAAATGGGAAAAAATTTCTTAAAGAATATTCTTAAAGAATATTACCACTACTTTTCCAATTACAGGAAGTCAGTATCTGAAAATAAGTAATTTGCATATATTTATTGCTTTTAAGTAATAAAGGAATTGATAGGAATCTTGGCATAGTAGTTGCATAGCTGGCTCTAACATACATGGACTCTGTGGTCCTAGGCAAGTCATAGATTCAGTGCTCTAGACCAGGGATCAGCAAACTACAGGCCCACCACCCAAGTGAGCTAAGAATAGTTTTTATATTTTTAAATACAATAAACCTTTATTTTAAAATATAAAAAAACCCTATTCTTTACTCAAGGAATTACAAAACCAGGTTGTAAGTAATTGATAGTTTGCCAATCCCTACTCTAGGATACTCTAAGATTATAAATTGCTGAGAGGATGCCAATCTGTATTGGGAGAAGGAGTGTAATCATCTGGGAAATCTCTGTGCCAAGGGTCAGCTCCTAGTTCTAAATTATAGTTAACTTGGAATCTTTAAAGGAAACCTAGTCTATTCAACTCCTACTTTCCAGATGTGAGCCATAATTCACTGTCCATTGAAAATATCTGAAATCAAAGTATTTCTTTAAAACAAAGGCCTTTTTTTTTGGCAAGGCATTGGGGTTAAGAAATTTGCCCAAGGTCACACAGGTAGATAATTATTAAGTGACTGAGGTCAAATTTGAACCCAGGTCCTCCTGGTTTTATCCCTTGTGCAAGCTAGCTGCTCCCAGTCAATCTTTTTAGCAGCAAAAGTCCTGGGTTGATGTGTGGCAGCAAGCCATAGAAGTCTCTGAAGAACTGACAGTGAGTGTCACTCAAAAGTGAACAAAGAGGTGCATGGTGGGTATGAGCAGGTGACAACACATTATAAATGAGGAGTTTCAAGAGATAAGTGGCATAAAGTATTTCATCAAAGAAATATAGGAGCAAAAAATAAAAGATGGGACAGATAAGAAGCAAGATAATTGGTAGATGGCACATAGATGCTACCTTACAATATTATCAAGAAATGAGGAAGGTCCCTAGTAGAATAGATTTCAATGTATGGTCTAGAAACTCCTAAGGGTCTCCCAGATCCTTTCAAATATGTGAGATCAAAACTATTTTCATAGTAAGAAAAGGTAATTTAGTTTCAAATATAGTAAATACCTATTGATATAAATCACATAAACTAAAGCTCTTGTGTGTTGGGGCGGGGTGTTCTCAATAAAGACGTCCCTAGGCCAAAAAGCTTGAAAACTACTATGCTAACACATCACATGTAGGTGGATATAGTGAATATGGAGAAGAATCTTGCAGGATTGCCACTGGCAGCTTGCATGAGAGAAATCCTCAACTCAATGAGATCACAGATTTATTGGTTTACCTAAATATTGTAATCAGATAAAATGCACATTTCTTTCTCTAAAGCGAATACAAACCATGTTCAACTATTCTGTAGTTTCAGTCTGTTGGTACTTGAGGTTTTTTTTTTATTTTTATAAGTGAACACTCATTTTATCTGATATTTTTCAGGATTAGACTGTACTATTTATTTTGTGTTATTTTTAATCAAAGCATATTTATTGAAATAATTTCTTATAAGCAATCAGAACATTGAAGAAACACAGAGATCTCATGGAGCTCCTTACTAACAGTCAGTAAAACAGATGCTCCTGCTAACCTTGACCAAACCACTCAATCCTCTAATCAGAAAGGAACACAGACTTGTTTATGGATTTATGATAGATGTCAGCTTGCCTAAGTCTCATACGCCTCTTATTTTTTTATGCTGCAATTTGGTTTGTAATTCTGATATTAATTGATTTTATATGGTTTCACCAAATATGGTTATATTTTGGAGTTTTTAAAGCCCTCTCATTAAATGGATGTTTCAAAAGTATTCATCACAATTATGAGAAACTGCAGCTTTAAATATATGATGGACTTGCTGATGTCAGCAACTGAGAACTAATGCTGGCTGATAACAACTGACAGGACACTAATTACTAGTTATGGGAGGCTGTTGCTTGCTTAAAGAGCTACTCAATGAGTTATGATTTGGAAAAACTGTAACGTACAGGGCTGATTTGTGAAGAGATGTGTGATAGGAAAATACCATATAAGTTCTCAAGCTGATCCACATGACAGAGATCTGTCTAATTAGGAAGAGTCTATTTTAACACAGAGCCAAGAAAGGCCCCAGCTGGAAAAGAGAAATTCAAAGAAAGATACAGAAACATGACTGGTAAGGCTGACAGCAAGTGCAGCCTAAGCATGTTCCCCAGCATTTAATCAATAGTGGCCCTAGGACAATTATATCCTCACAGATAAGCTATCTAGTCATACTAAGGGGAGGAACTTCTAAGACAACATGGAAAGCCTGGCATATTGGAATCCCACTATGGGCAGCTTTTCTCTTGTCTGGAATAATCTGATCATCTAAGAGCTGGCCACCTAGGAAGCTGTCACAGAAAATAAAGCATGTGTCTCAAACTGTTCTTGAGAATCTAATCCAATCCAATTCAACAAGCATTTATTAAATGCTCACTATGAGCAAGATACTCTTGGGAATATGAAGACAAAGCAACAACAACAACAAAAAAAGAAACACACACTCTCAAGGAGGTTGCATTAGGTAAGGAAAGGGGAAAACATAATGAGTAAACAATTAAATCTATGGAAGTTCCTGACTGTTGGTTCTTGCAGCCAGATAAGGGATGGAATTGGTTTTGATGATGATAGACATTCCAGTACTTGGACGACTATGGAAGGAACATTTATTACACTTGTTGACCCACGAAAACTGGTTTGACTGGTACAGTCCCAGCTCCCCAGAATGAAAGTATGCCAAGGCTAATAAACCTGGAGACTGGGTGTTGACCATTTTTCAGCCTCTTGCTGGAATGGTACTGTTAGGGTTAAATTCCCTACTTCCCTTGTCCCATGTTCCTTACTCTCATCAGTTAATTTAGAAAACACCCTTGCACTACTGGCGCTATAGATAATAGTATCACATTGGATCTTTGTCTAAGATGAGATATGTTTGACCTCCCAAAAGGTTCAGGACCTTCAATAGCGGTGTCCATACAGTTGTGGGCTTCCTGCTGTGGGAATGGAGACCTGATGTCTCTAGCCAACGGCTGTTCTACTCCTTCTTCCCCTTTTGAGTAGCAACAAAGGTTATTAAAATTACCTCTTTGTGAAGGTGTTCTTCATTTGAACTCCTAAGCCTTTTGAGGGCAAGTACCTGAGACACTTTTCTGTATCCTCGATTATTTCTTGTGGACTGACTGGGAGAAAAATAGGAATCACTGTTACCAGTCTTTTTTTTTTAAGGGTTTTTTGCAAGGCAAACAGGGTTAAGTGGCTTGCCCAAGGCCACACGGCTAGGTAATTATTGTCTGAGACCAGATTCGAACCCAGGTACTCCTGACTCCAGGGCCGGTGCTTTATCCACTATGCCACCTAGCCGCCCCTTACGCCACCTAGCCGCCCCTGTTACCAGTCTTTAGAAGACCTCTCATATTCTCTGACATATTCTTGTCAGACCTCATCTCTGGAAGAATATTCAGTTTTCTTTTCTTTTTATTATATATTTTTTAGAATATTCAGTTCTGGGTGCTATGTTTTAGGAAAGAAATTGATTCACTGAAGAACTTCTAGAGGAAGACAATCAGGATGTCTTATAAGGATCAATCAAGGGAACTGGGAATGTTTGAACAAAAAGAAGCCAAAATTGAGTTTGAGGTGAGGTGGAGATAGGGTGTGGTTGTTGTCTGAGTTATTGAAGAGTTACCATGAAGAAGTATTTGATTGTTCTTCTGAGCCCCAAAGGCAGAAGCAGGAGCCACAAGGGCAAGTTATAGAGAGACAAATTTCAGCTTGATGTTAGGAAAAACTTCCCAACAATTAGAACTTTAAAAATTGAATGGGAAGCCTTGGAAAGCAGTAAATTCTCCTTCTCCCAAGAGTCTCCTAGCATAGGCTGGACAACTGACTTTTTTGCTAAGTGTGCTGTTGAAAGGATTCTTGTTCAAACATAAGTAGGGGGAAATAATCATGGAAGTACCTTTAAGTCTTAAAATAATGTGATTCAAAATGTGACTCCAAAGCCTTGTCCCACAAAGAAGCAAGCAATCTGTCAGTCTTTACTTTGTTTCCATGTTGTACATTGATCCAAATTGAGTGTGATGAGAGAGAAATCATATCCTTAAGGAAGAAACAAAAAGTATAAGAGATAACAAGATTAGACAATAAGATATGTTTTTTTCCCTAAATTAAAGGGAATAGTCCTTGAACTTTGTTCAGACTCCATGGCTCTTTGTCTGGATACAGATGGTGTTCTCCATTGCAGACAGCCCCCAAATTGTCCCTGGTTGTTGCACTGATGGAACAAGCCAAGTCCATCAAGGTTGATCATCACCCCCATGTTGCTGTTAGGGTGTACAGTATTTTTCTGGTTCTGCTCATCTCACTCAGCATCAGTTCACTCAGCATGCAAATTCCTCCAGGCTTTCCTGAATTCCCGTCCCTCCTGGTTTCTAATAGAACAATAGTGTTCCATGACATATGTGGAACATATATGTATGTCTAAGCCATTCTATGCTAAGCCATTCCCCAATTGAAGGACATTTACTTGATTTCTAATTCTTTGCCACCACAAACAGGGCTTCTATGAATATTTTTTTTTAGGTTTTTGCAAGGCAAATGGGGTTAAGTGGCTTGCCCAAGGCCACACAGCTAGGTAATTATTAAGTGTCTGAGACTGGATTTGAACCCAGGTACTCCTGACTCCAGGGCTGGTGCTTTATCCACTACAACACCAAGCTGCCCTTGAATATTTTTTTACAAGTGATGGTTTTACCCTTTTTCATCATCTCTTCAGGGTATAGACCCAGTAGTGGTATTGTTAGGTCAAAGGGTATGCTCATTTTTGTTGCCCTTTGGGCTTAGTTCCAAATTTCTCTCCAGAAAGGTTGGATGAGTTCACAGCTCCACCAACAATGTAATAGTATCCCAGATTTCCCACAACCCTTCCAAAAATGGTCATTATCCTTTCTGGTCATATTGGCCAGTCTGAGAGGTGTGAGGTGGTACCTCAGAGAAGCTTTAATTTGCATTTTTCTAATAATTAATTATTTAGAACAATTTTTCATATGGCTATGGATTGCTTTGATCTCCTCATCTGTAAATTGCCTTTGCATATCCTTTGACCATTTGTCAATTGGGGAATGGCTTTTTTAAAAAATATGACTCAGTTTTCTGTATATTTTAGAAATGAGTTCTTTGTCAGAATCATTAGTTGTAAAGATCAGAACCAGAAACATCTTAATGTGTCCCCCTCCTCCAAAAAATGTTGGTATTTTTTTTCTGTCCCATTATACTGTGAACTCTATAATCATAGTGACTGTTGTTGTTGATGCCTCCTAGTACTCCTAGAGCTTAGCATGGTTCCTGGCTAATGATAAACACTTAATGAAAGTTTGTTGAATTTATGACAAATTTTTGAGCTTGAACTTTAAAATAAATTTTCATTACTAATCAAAAAATTAAATTTGTTTCTATAGTTTAGATGATAAAATAAAATGCTACTCCTTATAACTGGATATTATTAATAATAATAACTAGCATAGTAATACTTGAAGATTTGCCAAATATTTCACATACATTGTCCATCAAAATCCTGAGATGTAGGTGCTGGTATCATCCACATTTTATAGATGAGGACAGTGAGGTTGAAAGAAGCTAGGTAACTTGCCCAGGGTCATACAATAGTAAGGTGTTGTTTTTCAACATCAGAGGCAGGATTCAAACTCAGATCTTCCTGACTTCAAATCTATCTCTCTGCCTAATATAACATGTTGGCTCCCTGACTCACTACTATAAAAGATACAGTAAATATTCATCTGGAAAACACAATATAAAATAGAATTCTTTCAGTGTACATCCTAATGAAATATTCTATTTATACCTATGTTTCTGGATGTGGAGCAAATGATCATGATGTTGTGGAAAGGACATTGGGTTAGGAATCAGAAGACAGTCTCAATTCTACTATTACATTTAAAACAAGAAACTAAGAACCCCATCAGGTTTTGTGAATTAGATGCCTCTTTCTCGACTTGGAAACAAATAGTTAACTTAGGCTTATATAGTTCTTTAAATTTATAAATCATTCTATATACATGCTCTCTTTGGACCTCCTAAAAACACTCAAAGTAACTAATAATAATAATAATAATAATAACAATAATAATAGAAGAATTATTTTCCCCATTTTCTAGATGAGAAGACTGAGGTTCAGAAAGATGAAGAAATCTGGCCCAAGTAACATGGCTAATAATTTGCAGAGCTGGGACTCAAAACTATTATTTTCCAAATTGAAATTCAATGTTCTTTCTTGTATGGTCAAATTCCTGCTTCCATGTTTTCTTAAGAAAGTTGTTTCTCCAATCTGAATTTAGACATCTCCACTGGTAAAATGGGAAGGCTGAACTTGCGACTTTGAATGTTGTTCTCAGTTGTGAGTCTAGGATCCTAAGCTTTCTTTGAAATGGAATGAAATGTAGTATTTATGAATCCATCCATGATATTCTGGTACAGTTAGTTGTCATCTTTTGTAATAGAAGACCATGACTTCAAATGAATGATGGCATGACATGCACATTATGTTGATTATTGTGAGGGAAATATTATACAAAGACATTCATTTCAGAAACCATTACCACCTCATGACCTGATTTAATAGGAAACAGGACTTCTGATGATGGCCTGGATGGTGTGGTAGTTCTTGGCTTTATGGATGTGGGTGCCTCCCACATCAGTGAGGCAGTCCAGCAACACTGAGCCAGACTCCAGGATATGACTATCTGGTGACAAATTGGTGACAAAATGGTATATCCAAACCTGTCTCTCTATGGTCTAATTATCAGTACTGTGATTTTATGATGCTAGTCTTTCACCAGCAACACTTTGAATGACAGGCATAGTCAGGTCACTTAAAATTGGGGAATGAAAAGCAAACTTTGGACTCATCCACCCATGCTTTTTCATTCTGTCCAATTCTCATCAATAGCACATCACCCAAATATTGCTTCTTAAAACTTTTCTTGGATGCAAGTAATGACTGGTAATATGCTGAAGTCTACTAGTACCCACCATGCACCTCTCTCTCTATGATGAATTTCATCAATGATCTTTGAACTCTAATATCAGGTGAAACATAAACCAAATCAATCCAAACAGTCAACAATTTTTTTAAGCTTACATGTGCTAGAGCATGAGGATGTCAATATAAAAGGTAAAAGAGCCATACTTGTTAATATTCTTTTTTAAATTTGATGTGATTTTTATATCATTATTTTTTATTTTATTTTTCCAATTACATATAAGATAGTTTTAAACATTCATTTTTTGTAGGATTTTTGAGTTCCACATTTATCCCTTTTTCTCTCTCCCCTTGACAGTGAATAATCTCATATAGGTTATCCATATACAACTATATTAAACATATTTCCATATTAGTCATGTTGTGAAAGAATTAGGACAAAAGAAAAAAACATGAGTAGAAAAAACCAACAAATTTTAAAAAGTGAAAATAGTATGCTTTGGTCTATATTCAGACACCATAGTTCTTTCTCTGGATATGAATAGTATTCTCTATCATGTCTTTTAGAATTGCCATTGAGCACTGTTTTATTAAGAAGTGTCAAATCTACCATAGTTGATCATGATTCAATGTTGCTGTCAAAGTGTATATTTTCCTATTCTGCTCACTTCATTCAGGCATCAGTTCATGTAAGTCTTTCCAGGTTTTTCTGAAATCTACCTGCTCATGAGTTCTTCCTGAACAATAGTTTTCCATCACATTCACAATTTGTTCAGTCACTTCTCATTTATGGGCATCCCCTCAATTTCTAATTCTTTGACACTACAAAAAGATCTGCTATAAATATTTTTGTATATGTGTATATTTTCCCCTTATTTATGATCAGAACAGCAACATAGTTGGATCAAAGGGTAAGCACAATACTTTATAACATTCTAAGAGGAGAGGCCACCCCCCAAAAAATAAATATAAGATTATTTGAGAGGAAAGATACTAACAGTTGATGGAGGTCAGGAAAGGCTTCCCTTAGAAGACAGCATTTAGGGTATGACTTAGAGAAAAAGAGAGATTCTATAAAGTGGAAACAAAGAGGAAATACATTCCAGCTTTGAAGGCATGGTCAATGCAAAAGTCCAGAAGAAAGATTAGTGCTCCCAAAGGTGATCACCCCTGTCATGATAACTAGTCCATACATAATCCAAATGGGAGAAAATTCCCTATAGTAACCAAAGTCTTCCATAGTTTCTCTCTCTCTCTTTTGGTGTGTGTGGATAACATTGTGCTTCTTGTATTAACCCTCAGAATTCTACAGGAACTCCAGAATGATGTCTATGGTCATTCAGCCTAAGGCTCCTCATAGGATTATATATTCCTAGATTAGGATGTACATTTGAATGGGAAGGAATGAGTTAGTCTATCCATATATCTATCTAGAATGGGGAGTGTAAATGCAGGATACACTATCCAGAAACAGATAGAGTTTAGCCTGGATTGTAATTTGTAGAAAGGGAAGAAGCCTAAGGCATTCCCTTAAAAAACTCAGTTTTTTAACACCAATATTCTCCCAGTGATGCCATATGGCTATGAATCATAGAACCCCACGATCTCTCAAGAATAAAAATTGAAGCTGGCCTACAGGGCAATGGAGTGTGAAACACAAAGCTGTAAAATATGAGAAGTTAGAATAAAATTGTAAAACATAGGCTCCATCATGTAGCAACATGATTAATTTTTTAATAAGCTAAGAAAAAGAATTCTGGTGACAGACTATATAGCTGATATCAAGGGACCAGTGAGAGACTCTTTACTAGGAGATTAGTGGCAGAGGGGAAAAGTTGTCAGTCTCAATGATTTGAGAAGAGCATGTATCAGTCAACAAGTATTTTCTAAGTACCTACTCATGGCTAGAGTGGGGATACAGAGACAAAATTGAAATAGTCCCTGCCCTCAAGGAGTTTGTATTCTATCTAAGAGACAACTTGCACATAAAATAAGTGTATTGGAAGCAGGACAGTGCCCTAGCAGCTGACTGGGAAAGGGGTGTGGGAATCAATAAAGGACTCATATAGATAATGCTTAATCTGAATCTTGAAGTTTTAGGAGAAAAGAGAAGATTTAGAGAGAATGTTCCAGAGATGAGATACAACAAGCAAAGAGAATAAAGTAAAAGATGGAATGTCACTTTGGAGAAAAAGAAAGAAGACCAATTTATTTAGATCAGAAAGTGCATGACTGGAAAGGTAGATTGAAGTCAGATTATGAAGTGTTTTAAATATGAAAGGTTTGTATTTTATTCCAGGGAAGTAGGTGGAGGAGACCCATTTAAAAAATCCTAGATGCTTAAAGTATTTTAGATACTTTAGATGCTTCAAGTGAGGAGTATGATGACCTGTAAATAAGGAGAACAGGTTCTAATCTTAGCACTGTAAATAACAAGTTGTGTACTGTGGGCAAGTTACTTAACCTTTCTGGCTCTGTTTCTGATCTTTAAAATAAAGAAAGAGCCTGAAGAAGATGATCTCTAAAGTTTCTTCTAGCTCTGACATTCTATGGCTCTACAATGGAAGGTGGAGGTTGGGGGGGGGGTAGGGATAAGAGGTTAGCCCTGGATGAAATCTCTTATGTGGTCTTCAGATCATGGGCAGGTAACTTTAACTGCTTCCTTATATGACTACTGGGGTAGAAGGACTTTTGATTGCAGAACTGTAATCAGATTCCCAAAACCCAATTAGTATGGGACTCTCTCCTCATTGGTGGAAAGGAGTTGGCAGCAGGAAAGAGTAAATAGGGGAAGAAAGGAAAGGTTCGGATTCTTACTGTTCAGGTTATCTCTTCCAGTCTTTTCTATCTCAGGAGGATCTATAGTCTCTTCAAATGCTTCTAGCTTTCACTTTCAAGAGAAAAGTTGGAGATTGCCAACTCTACTTTAGTTGCCAAAGGGAAAGAGTCTGGAAGTTGACATGAAAAGAGTCATGTCCCTATTTCTAGTTTACTACACCAGAGATTTCAGGAAATTTTCCTTTGAGTGAGCTCTAGGATTCTTGGTTTACCTGAGTTACCTGAGTTACCTCTATCCCAGTTTGAAAGTGCCTTCATTCTATATTGTCTGGTATTGTAGTTCTGTTCATACTGTATCTCTTATGTATAATTTCTCTGACTTCCTTCTCTCCTTCCTTCCTGCCTTCTTTCCCTTCTTGTTATTTGACTTGAATAAATGGATTTCTTTGTTATCTGTTACATATTCTTATTGTGGAACTTATATATATGGTGGAAAGAGAGTCAAGTCTTGAATATGGAGCTTGGGGTTCTTTCTTCATTAATGAACTAGTGATCAGAAATTTGCATGATCTGAAAATCATATCCCCTAGACAAACAATATTTAATGGAGTACATAGTTATGATCCTACCCCCTCACTCTGAGAAATGTAGAGTAGTCAAGCTTCTGTCCCCAGCCTCCTACTTTCCCTCCTGGCAGGAATTAAAGACTCCCTTGAAAAAGGGGGAAGAAGAAGAAGCTAGAGATATCTATTCTGCCTCCATTCAAACCACACAAAGACACCCTCATGTTAACATGTGGGAGGACAGTCCTCATTATACATATTTTAAAAAACCAACAAATTTCCAGGGGAACAGCTCAAATCTTTCCTATAAGTGACTGTTATAAACTTCCATATTACAGCAACCTCCCCACCCAGATTAACTTGAAGCCAAGAACACATGGCCCTTGTTTCTTTCCCTATTCTATTTACTCTTTTTTCCCCCTTAGGTGAACAAAGCTTGGAGATAGGATAACCTTGTGAGATTTGAAAAGTTGGAAGATCAGAGATCCAAGGAATGGAGTTCATGCCAAAGTTTATGTGTTATAGATTCAGAGGAAGAGCAAAGCCCTGAGCAAGCTGCTTCATCAGATCAGCAATGGGTTGACACCAAGGTGTTGGTTTCTGCAAGAAAAGGAGATACTTTATCTCTGATCATGTTGAATCTGGAAATGAACTGCTTTAAGTTTGAACCCACTCTTCCTATGGACAGAGGTGGTATGGAGGAGAGTGTACCCCTAGTTCAGAGACATGTTTTGTACTACTGGTCATACTGCATATTTAAAGGAAACATTCCTTTTAAAAATTATGTTAATTGTTTAAATTGTACTGGTTTACTAATCAATAATATTAATAATTCTCATTAATTGGACAATTTATACTGGGGGGAGATCCCAAAGAATGGAAACTTAAGTTAATAGCTTTAGAGACAGCCCCCACCTAGAATCTGGAGGGGGAAAGATAGTCAGTCATGATCCCTCTGGGAATCTGACTCATCAGTGCAAGTGGGAGTTGGGATATGACTTCCCAGAGCTTATAAAAGCTAAATGCTGGTAAGGTTTGTAGGAGTGTGAATCATGGATCATAGAGAAAAGATAGAGGAGAGAAGAGGAGAGGAGGAAAAGGAAATAAAAGGAGGCAGGGAGAGAGAAGAGGGAACTTTACAGATCAAAATAACGATTTCAACAGCCTACAAAATTATAACTTCTTTAAAGAGGTAATAAAGGAGAGCCAGTCATATAATGATAACAATAAGAGACCAGAAATGGATATCCTAAGGGATACATTGGCACTCCTTGCAAGACGCAAAAGAATCAGAGGTGCAGGCTTCCAAAACATTGGATGGAAACTTTCTAAAAGATTTTGGTGATAATATGAAAGATAATCACACAGACTGAAAAGTATGACTGGGCTGTGTCTTGGGTTCCTTTGGCAGTTTAATGGACCTATGGGTCCCTTTGAGAATAAGTTCAGCTCTGGGTTAGTGAAAATATAGCAGTAGACTTTGATTTTTCCTAAGTTCACAGACTTTTTGAATTCTATTCACTAATTGCTCAGTGTCATGGAACCCAGGTTAATAAACTAAGTACTAGAGAGAGCACCCACAACTATGATATCATGGACTCACCAAAGTTCCAAATTCTGACTGTCTGTCAGGGAATGGAGAAATAGTCAAAAAAAATAAAACAACGTTCTTTGCTACTCTGACATAAGCAACATCCAGCTCTGATAGGGAATATTCAAAAGTACCTACTTCTTTCTTTCCAGTCATTTCCATCAAACAAGAATTTATGATCAATAAAACTGAACATTAGTTGCTAAGAGAACTCCCTATTTGACAAGAACTGCAGGGAAATTTGGCAGAAATTAGGTTTAAACCAATCCTGTTTTATACCATGTACCACAGTATGCTCAGAACTAATATTCCACATGAGTATTAAAGGTCACACCATAAAAATATTAGAAATTCAGATCAAGCAACTTTTATAGCTATGGTTTGGACAAGAATTCTTAACCAAACAGGGACTAGAGGCAATAAAAAAAGATAGAATAGAAAATTTCAATTATATGAAATCAAAAAAATTTTACACTAAAGCAATCAATACTGTTAAAATAAAAAGGTATAATTTTAAGAAGAGAAAGAAAAAGAAAGGGAAGAGATGAAGAAGGAAGGAAGAAAGGAAGGAGATGGGAAGAATTTTATGTAATTATAATGACCAAGTTTATCATTAAAGAAGAGAAAAATGAATCACCGTCCCTTTTCCATAGAGATAGGGGACTATGAGTATGGAACATTGCATATATTGATATGCTATAGTTTTGCTGAACAGCTTTTTTTCCCTCTGGTTTTGTTTCAGTAGGCTTGCTGAGTAGAGAAGGGAGAAGAGAGAAGAGATATATTCAGAAATTAAGGAAATATAAAAATAAAAGATATCAATAAAAATATAAAAGAAATATCTCAAAAAAGCATTTTAAAAAACAAGGATTCATTTATGCTATATAAAAGGCTCTTTGCTAGGGATATAAAGACATAAAAAAGTTACTATGGTGACAGGGAAGCCCAAGACACAAACTTAGAAAAATCATTACTTTTCTCCCAGTCCTTGATGGGGTTTTTTGCTGACTTGCTTTATTTACCAAAGTGAACATTCCACTCAAAGAGAAGTGATTAACAATCTTCAGATTGCTGCTTGTCAAGAACATTTAATCCCCATCACAACCTAGCTTGCAGTTAAATCATTACTTACTACATTACCCCAATAATCTTTCCTCTGGTGTCACCTTTTAGCAAAAAAAAAAATTATGATTAGAATATGGACATTGCAGAGAATATTTCTAGGATCTCAAATACATTCAATGAATTAGCCCAGTATAATCAAATTGAAAAAAATCATTTAAGTGCCAGAAAGCCAGGAAGACCTGGGTTCCAGTTCTGCCTCTGATATATACTGGTAAGTCATTTCAGCACTCAGGGCTTTAGAACACTGGGAAAGCATAAGTTGGGGACAAGGTGCTGACATTGATAGAAAGTGTGTCCTCACCTACTGATGAAATTACAGTTCCAATTCCCTACTCCTATCCTCTTATATATTCATCTCTATGCTTGAAAGCCCAAATTAAAAGCAAGCTAGTAACTGACTTCAAGAAGCTTATACATATGTATGTTATGGAACACTATTGTTCTATTAGAAACAAGGAGGGATGGGAATTCAGGGAAGCCTGGAGAAATTTACATGAACTGATGCTGAGTGAGATGAGCAGAACCAGAAAAACACTGTACACCCTAACAGCAACATGGGGGCAATGATCAACCTTGATGGACTCATTCCATCAGTGCAACAATCTGGGACAATTTGGGACTGTCTGCAATGGAGAATACCATCTGTATCCAGAGAAAGAACTGTGGAGTTTGACCAAAGACCAATGACTATTACATTTAATTTAGGAAAAAAAAACTGATATCTCATTGTCTGATCTTGCTATCTTTTAATGCTTTATGTTTCTTCCTTAAGGATATGATTTCTCTCTCATCACATTCAATTTGGATCAATGTATACCATGGAAACAATATAAAGACTGGCAAATTGTCTTCTGTGAGGGGTGGGGGAAGGGAATTAAGATTAGGGGAAAAATTGTAAAACTCAAAATAAATAAAATCTTTAAAAATTTTTTTTTAAAAAAGAAAGAAAAAAGAAGCTTATACATTCTCCTGAGAATACCACATCTTGAAATTTTAAAGATCTTAGAGATCATCAAGTTAAAAAAAAATCCCTCCTCTCAAGGAGGTCACTATGAGAGAAGTAACCCACAATTATGTACAAACAAGATATAGAAAGAAAATAATGGAGATAATCTCAAAAGAAAGGCACTAGTATGGAGGAAAAGTAGGGAAAGCTTTTTACAAAAGGTATGTGATTGCAGCTGGTTCCGAACAAAGTCAGATGAGCCTGGAGACAGAAGTGAGGGAAGAGAGAATTTCAGGCATGAAAGACAATATGAAGTTGGGAAATGGAAGTCTTGTACAAGGAAAACTAATAGATCAATGTCCTTGCATTAAAGAGAATGTGGAAGGAAAATAAGGTGTAAAAAAGATTAAAAAGGTCAGAGGGGATCAGCTTATGAAAAGTTTTAAATGCTAGAGAATTGTGGCTATCAATAAGTAGAACCCATATCTCTCTAACTCCCTGTCTATTAATTTTTCTGCTACTGGGGCAGCTAGGTGGTATAGATAGAGCACTGACCCTGAAGTCAGGAGGACCTGAGTTCAAATCTAGTCTCAGACATATAATTGCCTAGCTATGTGACCTTGGGGAAGCCACTTAACCCCATTGCCTTACAAAAAAAGCATAAATAAATTAAAAATTTTTTCCTGTCTTGCGTAATTTATGTTTCCTTCTTGTTTAATATTAAATCCCACTTCTACCTGTATAATGAATTTTTAAAAATCAAAAGATGAAATGAACTCTGTTCACTCTTGTGAGAAATAGTGCTAAAGGGCATCCCACTTAAAATGGTTTTAAATAAGGAGCACAACCCTTCTGAAAGACCAGAGCAGTAGAAGCAGGTAGCTAGGCAGTGTCGTGGATAGAGTTCCAGGCTTGATGTCAGGAAGATGAGTCTTCCTAGGTTCAAATCTGGTCTCATTTACCAGTGTGACCCTAGACAAATCACTTAGCCTTGTTTGTCTCTCCTAATCTGTAAAATAAACTAGAGAAGGAAATGGTATATGATTCTAGTATCTTTGCCAAGAAGACTCCAAATGAAATCATGAAGAGTTAAGCAAGATGGAAAAACAACTGAACAAGAGTTAGAAGTAGTTGCTTTTTTAAAAAATTGTTTGAATATGAGAAAACCAAAGACTTCTGACTAACCTAGGACTTCTTTCAAACATTCATTTAATAAGCATTTTAGGCATCTACTAAATACTCCCTTCCCTCAAAGAGCTTACATTTTTATAAGGAGGGGTTGTGAATAGTAGGGGTGAGACAATGTGTATATAGATAAGTTAATACAAAATCTACAAAGTAATGGGGAAGGAAATGAAACTAACATTTGAGGAGAATAGGAAGATCTTTTTGCATGAGATAGTATCTAAGCTGAACCTTGAGGGAGGTTTAGACATTCTATATGTGCAGTTTTTGTAAAAATAAAAAAAAACTGAAATGAAAAGTTTTTTTTTTTTCAAAAGAAGATGTTTAAAATAGAGGAGCTCGTAATGCACCTCTTACTTATTCCTGGTCTGATCTGGCTCAGAGTGGGTTAAATAAGACTCTATCCAGATTAATAAAGGAGGAACTTTTTATCCTTTATTTTATTTATTAATCAAAAATATTTTATTGAAGCTCATTTTAAAAATCACTATCACTTCCCAGCAACTCCTTTCTTCAGTACAATTCCAATTCAGTAATCTCCAAAAATCTCATATTCATATTTAATTTACTAAAACCTAAAATCCTTATCTTTTTTCTTGTTTATCTTTTTTCCTGGATTTGTTTAGTTCTGAAAGTATATTTTGAAAGATCCAATAATTGTTATTTTATTATTTATTATTTATCTAGCTCTCCCTGTAGTTTGATTAGCTGTTTCTTTAAACATTTTAATATGCATACATGTATTCAGCATAATATGTTACTTTGCTTATTCTCTTTTATTACTAGTTTTACCTTGTCTTAAATCTTGATTTCCATCACTACTTCTTCCATTTAATTGAAATATAATAAAGTCTACTCCAATCTCTCAATTTAACTTTGCAAACTTTATATTTTAATTATATTACAAGCAATGCATTATTGTGTTTTCTTTCTGATTCTTTCTGACACTCTCCCATTCACATGCAAGATTATAACTGTTAGATTTGATGTTTATCTCAATTATCTCCTAATATAATGCTTTATTTCTTTGTCCCCTACCCCATTTTTTACTAGAAAAAGAAGGCAAGGAACAAGGAATAAAATTAATACTAATAATCAATAGCTGTGATCTCTCCCATTTCCTTCACTTTACCCAGACCTAGATTAATGAATCTTGCCCTTTCCTCCTCTTTTATTTGCAACTACAGTCTTCTTTAGTTGAAGTTTGTTTTGCTTAAATATTATTTCCTTAAATTTAAATTCTTCTTTCTGTCTCCTTACCTTATTGTTTTTCTCTATTTACTACCCACTCCCTCCCCTTCAAAAGCCTTCCCTTACCTGGCTAAGATAAAAAGAAAGTTAATGAGATATATATTTTCTTATCACATCCACCTTCATGCTAATGCAATCTCCTCTTGTCATGACCCAATTATGAAAAATAGTAAATTCCTTTCTCATCATTCTAATTCTCTCCCTAATGTATTCCTTTTCTTCCCCCTTTTGTTTTCTCTCTATTTAAAGAAAATAAAGCAAAACAAAGCACCAAAAAATCATCAAGTCCCTGAGTTTGTCTTTGTTATATCTTTGACCTTTAAAAATAGTAGGATTATGAAGGGACAATACTCTCTTATGATAATTGTGATAACTATGTACGAAAAAGAACCTTTTATACTTAACCCCATGCCTTGCAAAAAACAAAGAAAAAAAGAAAAAGAATTCTCTGAAAGATTTGTGATTAAAGGATATGAAAAATATTTTTAAATGAAGAAATGCAAGCTATCAACAATTATCAAAATTTCTTGCCCATTTTAGACTAAACACTTAATATTTAGTTTTAAACTGTTCAGTCATTTATATTTTCTAGGTTTTGCCTGCCCTTTCTGCTTAGGTTTCAAGAGTCTACCCAGGTCTGGTTTCCTCAACAAAAATCCTTGGAAGTCATCGATTCTACTAAAAATACATGTTTTGGGGGGTTGATGATCATTCTTAATGGACTTGCTCATTCCATCAGTGCAACAATCAGGGGCAATTTGGGGGTATCTGCAATGGAAAATACATCTGTATCCAGAGAAAGAATTGTGGAGTTTAAACAAAGACCAAAGACTATTGCCTCTAATTTAAAAAAAAATTAAAAAGTTACCTTATTGTATAATTTTACTATCTCTTATATATTATTTTTTCCTTAAGGATATGATTTCTCTCTCAACACATTCAATTTACATCAATGTATAGCATGGAAACAATGTAAAGCCTAACAGACTACTGTCTATGGTGGGGGGGAGTGAGATCAGGGGAAAAATTGTAAAATTCAAAAATAAATAAATAAGTTTTTTTAAATATGAGCTTGGGGGCAGCTAGGTAGTGCAGCGGATAGAGCACCAGCCCTGGAGTTAGGAGTACCTGAGTTCAAATCCACCCTCAGATGCTTAATAATTACCTAGCTGGGTGGCCTTGGGCAAACCACTTAATCCCCATTGCCTTGCAAAAACCTAAAAAAAAAAAGTGAGCTTGGAAAAAAAAAGATCCATGTTTTTCCTGAAGAGCACTATGCATAACAACTTTTTTTTATTCATCATTTTAGGATATTGTATTCCAATTTTTCCTTTCCTCTCAATATTGGCCACATAATCTTGTATGATCTTGACTTCAATTCCTTGGTATTTTCTTCCTGTTTTTGGCGTTTTTTTTCCTGTTGTCAGTCACATTCTGAAATGTTTTAATTATTGAGACTTTTTTTAAGGTGGTAATCTATATGTTATATCTTCACTTTGTACCCTGTTTCAATAGTGCTGTAACTTTCCTTATACTGCTTTCCCAGATCAATTGTTTTTGATAGAAGATACCTCATGTACTCTGATTTTTTTTGAACTTTTGACTTCTAATATTTCTTGTGATATGTTGAATTTTTTAAGGCTTATTTTTCAGATTTTTCTACTACTTGAAAAACTTTTATAGCTGCTCCTTCCAAATTTTTTTTCCTCTGGGTTCTTTCTTTGAATCTTTTTTCATTTCTTTAATAGATCTTCCACCAATTTAGAGATCTTATAAAGAACAATTCTCCCGGCTTTATTTCTGATTCTTTGGACTTCACTACCATGATTCAGTTGCTGTTTCATTCTTGACCTTCCCTCCACCATGCTAGTCTTATTCTCCCATTGGCAAGTTCTGCTTGTGTGCTTCCATTTTGAAGACAGGCTCAAAATCTGTTTTTGCCTATACGTATCTTGCCCTCTTAAGTTCCTTGAAGTCAGGGATTGTGTTTCTTTTTGCTTGTACACAACAAAGTAGTCTCTTAATACATGCTTATTATCTGCCTGTCTTCCATTCTTTAATTCTTCTAAGAAGTGCTACTTATGATTATGTGGGATTATTTTCTGCCTCTGGAAATTTATTTTGAGGTTTTCTTAATCCTTCACATCTCTCCATTGTATTAGTAGTTTTCTTTTTTTTGCTCAGTTTTTTCAGTCTCTTCTAGGGATGGCCAGCAAGGATTTCACCATCTTTCTGTTTCAAATTTTTTTGGTTCTGCAATGGCTGAAATGCTCTCTGGCAGCCACAATAACATCTCAGTTCTTGTCCTTGAGGACACACAGAAATCCTGTTTAATCATATTTTCTCAGTCCTAATCTATTTAACAAGCATTATATAGAACAAAAATGTAGATATCATGGTCCAAGATAGGATGAGGAATCTGGGATTATAATATCTGTATTTTTTCCTCTTCTATGATCCTGAAGAATTCTGAGGCAGGAAATATATACTTGCCCTTTTATCAAACTCTGAATGAGGGCAGGAGCATTCTGATGGGTTCTGGGTTCTGACCTTGCCTCAGTAATGACTAGGACCTGAGTCAGGATGAGACCTTGCTTCTTCCAACAGTCCTGAATGAGTCGACTGAACTCTAACCTGTCCAGCATTTCTGGGAAGGTTGAAGAAACTTGAGACTGACTTCTCCCAGACAGACTCTGGATCTAAATCTAATCTGAATACTAGTCTCTGAACCTACCCCCTCCTATGATTCTGGATGGAACTTTGATGGGAAGAAACAGGAGCTTCTTATCATTGGTTCATATTTGAAGCTTATAACATGGTCCTTTATTCTTGTCTTCTTGTTTTTGGTGAGGATAATCTCACTGATGTTTCACTTTGTATATTGTTAATACTCCATTTCATTGATTTTCCCCCCTTCTTCCTGAAGTGTTCCTAGAAGATGCTGTCTTGGTTGGAAGTTTTCATGTTTCCATATTTGCTGAAAATGTAGAATATATCCCCCTACTCCCATCATAGAGCTGCATTCTGGGAATCTTCTTTTTAAGAGTTAATATTCACATGTCCCTGGCTCTCTTCACTGCTAATTTATCTAATAGAAATGGATATATTCTGTGTAGGCCAGGTTAAAATTCCATATCACTGTTTTCCATCCTCTCCACTCCCACCCCACATAAACACATGTGGACAAAAGCAGGACAAGACATTGAATGTTACCAAGTGTTTCTTAACAACTGTATCAGCAGTTCAGAAGGTTTTGTTGGGCAATAATCATGATTATGGACAGTAGTAATAATGAAATAGATGCTGTTAAAAAAAAGTAAAAAAATGAATTCTATAAACTGTAGATAGAAAGCTCAATGTCCAAGAGTTCAAGGACAGACCATTCAATTATTGTTTTGTGAATACTTGGAAAAGAATCACTTGGACCTAGCTAGAATGGGTTTACAAAGATTAACTAAAGAGAGATATTAAAATAGTTTCCTAGCTTTTAGAATATAAGGATTCAGTGCCAGCCCTGGAATCAGGAGGACCTAGTTTAAATTCAGTCTCAGATACATAGTAACTGTATGACCCTTGGTCAAAACTCCTATTGCCTCCCCCAAAAATGTAGGAACCCCTCCTAACACTAACAATTTTCAGAAACTTCCTATACAATAGTAATCTGTTACTATCAGTAACCTATTTTTTAAAAAAAATATATAGCAATGATGAAATGTTTTGCATGACTTCACATGTATGTGAGTAAAATGGATATCATATTGCTAGCCTTCTCCATTGGTGTAAAAGGGACTAGAGAGAGGAAGATCATTTGGAATTCAAAATTTATAAAAATGCTAAAAACTAAATAGTTAATATAAAAAAGAAATCCCTTAAAATCTTTTGAAATAAAATATATAGTAATACAAAACTACTATGAATTCAAGTAATGTGTTTAGATGAATTTATTCAATAATGTGTTTAGATGACTTTTTGCTCAATAATTACAATATTATTCACGTAAATTAGAATAAAACTAATTGTTTTATTGAAATATATAATATTTATTCATATCTAGAAGATATGTTTGCTTATCATACTGAGTCATGATAAATATTTTCTTAGAGTTAGATAAAGATCAAAATAGTAATGCTTGGGTCAAAGTAAATGACCCTTTGCAATTCCGTTCTTCTTCTTCTTAATCTTCCCTTCCCCCCTCCTTCATTCCAAATACATCCCTCCCTCAGGGCCATGAAATCCACAGATTGGGAACCAATCTGTATAATGGAAAGAACACTGAGTAGAGAGTTAGAGGACGATAAGTTTCACTCCTTATTCAGTGAGTCACCTTGGACAACTCATTTAGCCTGGATGACCCATAAGTTACCTTATCCTTTACTAATAAGGAGGCTGAATTAGATGACCTCTAATTTTTCTCCTCCTTGAAATCTATGATCATATTATCTTGTCATGCCGGATTAACCACATTTCTTTTTTTAGACATTTCTTTTATATTATTTCAACAAGACATTGACAATCTTTCATATCTCTGTAGATAGGATGGAGAAATGTAGACTAGATGATAATATAGTTAAGTAGATTTGTAGCTAATTAAAAAACTCTACACAATGAATGTCAATTAAAGAATCAATTTTAAACTAAAGAAAAGTGTCCAAAAGTATACTCCATAGGTTAAGTCTTCATTATGACCTGGTCATCATTTTTTTTCATCAATGACTCAAAGGATGTTGCCTACCAAAAGGTAACCAAAATTGAGGGAGTGCACAGATACAGAATACATCAGATGACAAAATCAAGATCTTAAAACAAAACAATAAAAGAAAGAAAAAAATAACCTCTATAGCCAGAACAATGTGAAAAAATGAGATTGCAATTAACAAAAACAAATGCAAAATCCTGCGTTTGTGTTAAAAAAAGAATCAATTACACACCTACCTAATTACATATTCAAAATTATAGATATAGTCAATTTGCTAAAAAGAAATTAATATTTGGCAAAAACTAAAATTAGCATAAGAATAAGAAAATGAATTACTATTTAATAACTGTTGATGAAACAATTAAATATCGAGAAGAAAAATTAACTTCAATCAATCAAGAAATATTTATTAAATACTCACTTTGTATCACCCACCAGGGAATATATACAAAAGTTAAGCAGTTCCTGCTTAACTGGAGTTAATATTCATTCAATTAATGAAATTTCCATTAGACTTTCAAGTGAAGCCATCCATATGGATTGTCTCCCCCAATGGAATGTGAGCTCCTTGAGAGCAGAGACTGCTTTCTATTTGTATTTCTAGCTTTTAACATAATAAACACTCAATAAATGCTTTATTTATTCATTCATTTCTTCAATCACTTATGTAACTTGGATCTACACCTCTTATTACATATTGAAATTAACTCCAGATGGATCAATAAATATGTATTTTTAATAACATTTTACTTTTCCCCAATTACATGTTAAAACAGTTTTTAACATTTAGTTTTTTTTAAGTTTTGAGTTCCTTCCTTCCCTCCTTTTTACCCTTCCTAAGATGGCAAGTGACCCAATACAGGTTTATCCAAATTTTTCCATATTTTTCATTTTGCACAAGAAGGAAAGAAGGAAAAGAAGGAAGGAAGGAAGATAGAGAGGAAGGAAGGAAGAAAAATAGTATACTTTCAATCTGTATTCAGACAATATCAATTTCCTAAGGCTGATAGCAGGTTTCATCATGTCTTGAGATTGTCTTGGATCATTATATTGCTGAAAATAGCTATGTCATTCACAGTGCTTCATTATACAATATTGTTGTTACCATGCACAATGTTCTTCTAGTTCTGCTTACTTCAATTTGAATCAGTCTTTCCAGGTTTTTCTGAAATCATCCTACTTGTCATTTCTTATAGCACAATATATTTCATCACAATCATCTACCACTGTTTGTTCAGCCATTCCCCAATTCATGGACATGCCCTTGATTTCCAGTTCTGAGCTACCACAAAAGAGCTGTTATAAATATAAAATATGTATTTTTTAAAATCCTTATGCTTCATTCTCAGTGTAGAATTATTAAATTGTTGAGGGGTTGATATAATTTTATTGATGATAATACATTTATAAAAAGTATTAGTTTCTGTAAATGTTATGAGGGCTCATCACAACCCTGTGAGATAAGTTGTACAAGTATTATTATCTTCATTTCATAAATGAGGAAATTGAGACTAGGGTTGTGACTCATCCAAGGTAGCAGAGCTCGTTAAGTGTTGGAGCTGAGTTTCAAGCTCATATATCCTTCGTCCAAGTTCAGAACAAGAGTTCAACTAAGATGACTTCAATTGTCATCTAATTCCAATCAATCAAAACTTAGTGGTCTAGCACTTCCAATTTTGGCATTCTGTGGTTTTAAATAACATCCAGGAATGTAACACTAGAGAATCAAGATTTCAGTCTTTAGGATAGTGTAACAGTACATGTATCTATCTGTTGGAGAGTTTTGATTGATTAGCAATCTAACCAATGAAGTTATCTCTTTTGAGATATTGGACGTCCCAGCAAGACCTACATAAATCTCAGCACTCACTTGACAGTAATTATTGATAATGGAAAAATCCTGTGTGCCTTTAATATATCACCTTCTACTAATTTAGAAGAAATGTGATATGATGAACTTGGCATTGGGAGTGGGTCTGAATTCAAATCCTCAGAATAATATTACCAGGGTGTTCAGTCTTGTTTCTACTAATTGTTTCCTAATTAGGAGATTCCATTTTCTGACTGCATGTCTTTTGCTTAGATTGGTTCTCCATATAGAGAGTTTATTCCCTTTTCAACTCCATGGAAGCATGGTGGAAAGAACATAGGATCTTGAGTCATAGGACCTTAATTCAAGTCCTAACTCTGTCACTTACTATCTGTGTGACCTTGAGTCACTTAGTTCACCTCTCTGGGCCTAAGGTTTCTCGTCTGCAGAATGAGAACAAGACAGTCCCTAACATGTCCTCCAGTTCTAAACCTATGGTCCTATGATAGAATCTCTAGCATCAAGATGGACCAGAAGGGCTTTCCTGATCTACCTCCCCCTTTAACTGTTTCATCTTGAAATTAAATGTGTGTTGTACCATGGCACAGAGTGGAATGATGATGGATACTAAATTGAAATTGGCTTTAAGCATAGAACTCAGGTTCCTCCTCTATAAAATAGAGATTATAATAACTATAGTGTCTACCTTCCCTAGTTATACTATTCCAATATTATGTTCATACTTCAATTGTCTAACTTATAGAAACTGAAACTGAAGAAGGATCTTCCAATAAGACCAGAAAGGACTCTACAGTCAATGGAGTCACCCTTTTTCAAGCATCTAGTTGGTCATAGTAAAGTGGAGAGTCATAAAGTCTCCTTCGGGGAGAGAGGTCCTTGGTACTGTGTTGCCTAGATGTTAACAGATGGAGCAGCTGTCCCTGTCACTAGAAACAGTTGCTGAGATTGACTTGGGTCAACACCACTTCCTCAGTGCAAGTCTGATCATTCATTCATGTATTTGTTTACTGAACATGAAAAAGTAAAACTAAACAAAGTAGAATACTGTGTTGAGGAGTAGGGAACATGAAAAAGTAAAACTAATCAAAGTAGAACACTGTGTTGAGGAGTAGGTCACTTTCTAAAACCAATCCTTAGTTTTAAGAAGTGAGAGAGGAATTGGGAACACTGGTGAACAATCCCAGCTTGCATTTAGGATGTAAAAGAAGCATTAAGAGACAAAGGGAATAGGATTGAATGGTAGCAATAGTCAGGAAAGAACCAAAACATGAATAGAAGATTATGAGATATTTCCGGTCAAAATTCAAAAAGCAAAAGGAAAGGATCATGTTGAGGCCAAAGATTTTAAGGAACAAATATGGAAAAAATGTCAGAGATTTCCTATGTTTCTCTGGTCCAATCTGTACCTTTACAAGGATTTACTTTTTAAAATCTCTAACAAATGAGTGTAACCAGTAGCCTTAGGTTCTTCTCCTTCATGGAAATTGATTGTTCATGGCAGTTGCGAGAACTGAGTAATCGACTGATGCTAACAAGGAAAGTCTTACACAACTGGGATTGATCCTCTGTTTCTGTTTGATTTTGGAATTAGAAGTAAAAGGGACCTTAGAGGATATTAAGTCCAGGAAACTGAGGCAGAAGGAAATTAAGTGAAGCCCAGGGTCATACAGTAGATACCTGAGTCAGGTGATCTAAAATTAGGTGTTCCTGGTTATAAGCCCACTCTTTGCCTGAACTGACTGATCACTGTATCTTTCTTGGGATGAGGATAGATAGGATTTCAGTCAGCCAATTAATTAGCCCTTCTCAAATTGGTCCTGGGCCCCCCCAACTTCACTTTCACCCCATCGGAAAAACTGAATTCTTGCTTCTGGAACTTCCCCGGTTTTGATAGGTCAACTTCAATTTATCTTGCTTGGTTCTAGCCTTCTATAGCATTCCCTAAACATTTCTAGCTGTGCCACCACATATTTCATTCTTCTCCTCACCATAATCACCAGTTTCCAGCTCCCTTTTATGCTTTGTTGTCTTCTGTCCTTAGAATGTAAACTCCTTGAAGGCAGGAACTGTCTAATTGTCTAGTTTGCTCTTACTTGTACTTAATAAATATTTTCTTCCTTCCTTCCTTCCTTCCTTCCTTCCTTCCTTCCTTCCTGCCAACCTTTAGAGTTCCATGACATTCATACCCTTCTTCTAAATACATTTGGGGTGATATTCCCCCCACCCCTAAATTCCCATTTCCATGCAAATGATCTGCTTCCCAGGATGCTCACTATCATCTCAGCATCATCTGGAGATCAGCAGTGAGTTTATATCTTGTCATATCCACTACCATCTCTCCCTAACCCTTGCTATAAATGTCACTCTAGCTCTCCTTGGCTCCTTCTCCTTTCATTTCCACTTCACCTTCCAGACTCTTGCTCTATTTTGGCAGAGAGAAAAGGACAACTGGATTTAGAGCCAGAGGTAGTTAAATTCAGATCTTGACTGTCATTTCCAGGTCTTGGGCAAAAAATTTGGGCTCTATTTGCTTCAGTCTCTTCATTTGAAGAGACTGGACTGGATAATCAGTCCTTTCAGTTCCTTTCAGGTTCATGATCCTAGGCCCTTCCTTTCAAAGTTTTTCATTTTCTTCAACTTATTGAAGCCCAGCTTTCTCTTGAAGACATATTTCTTGGCACCCTTTACAAAGGAGGCTGAACACTCTCTCACTTCTGACACACAAAATCAGGAAGAGAAATTGGCATCCTCATGTTTCCTTCAGATATTTTCAGACCCTCCCTATGCTACCATCAGCCTGAAATAACTTACTCTCCTTTAAAGATCTAGGGCAGCTAGGTGGCTCAGTAGATAGAGTGCCAGTTCTATCTTCATGAGTTTAAATCTGACTGCAGCCTCTAATTAGCTCTATGACTCTGGATATGTCACTTAACCCTGTTTGTCTCAATTTCCTCAACTGTAAAATGAACTGAAGAAGGAAATGGCAAACCACTCCAGTATCTTTGCCAAGAAACCCCAAAAGGAGTCATGAAGGGTCAGAAAGGACTGAACAGCTACAACAACCATCTTTAAAGATTTTGACTTGTTTCTTCATCTTCCTCACAAACTTACTCAAGAACCTGATCCACATTCTCTCTGTTCTTCCAGTTTCTCAATCTATCAGTTCCTATGAATTTAATTTCTAGATTACCTCAATCCCACAGGCAAGTGACCAAACTACCCAATATCCTCTACTTCTTTTTTTAGTTTTTTTTGCAAGGCAATGGGGTTAAGTGGCTTGCCCAAGGCCACACAGCTAAGTAATTATTAAGTGTCTGAGGTCAGATTTGAACTCAGGTACTCCTGACTCCAGGGCCAGTGCTCTATCCACTGCACCACCTAGCTGCCCCTCCTCTACTTCTTTCAAGGGAATCCATCCCAGATGCTGCAATTCCCTAGCTGTAGATCTTCCTGTTGCTCTTTGTTTATCTTTGAATACCTTACAGCATGATTTAAACTCTAGGCAATATCATTGTTACTATTATTTCCACTTGAAGCTTCAGAAATTCATTTCTGAAAGCTCCTCACCACCTGAGCTGTTTATTTTCTATAGATTTTTAGATCATTAACTCCTACCTAATCTTTTTCTGAACATTTTGAAATTAGTTTTCTAAAAATCTAGGGTATGTGTTAGACTGAATTTGATCTTCCACTACCTATGCATGAAAAATTCTATGATGGAATGATCATTTCTCCCCAAGGTTCCCATCACTTCTACCTTCTGATTGGTTAGAGTCAGGTCCAGAATAGCAGTTCTTGTTGCTTCTTCCTTTTGAAAAATGAATTGTCAGGCAGAGCCAAGATGGCAGGTAAAGGTAGGAATTCCCGGAAACTCTTCCCCAAAAAACTCCAAAAGCTGTCAAATTATAACTCTAGCCAAACTCTAGAGGGGAAGAACCCACAGAAAGACTGAGTGATACAATTTCCCATTCCAAGACAACTTAGAAGATCTCTGGGACAGGCCTGTTCCACTGAGACTGGGTGCTGGAAAAAGCTGGGCTGGGTGCCTGGGTCTATGATAGAGGGGGCAGTTTAATCATTGGGAACAGCTGGAAAGGGTGGTGAGAGAACTCTGCCAAACCAGAGTGAGTGTGGAGCAGCCCTGCAGTAAGAACCTGCAGCAGGAGTTAGCAGAGCCACCCAACACGTCCAGAGCTCTCAGCCTATAGATGGTAAGGGGGTCGAGGGGGACTACAGAGGTCTCTTTGCTCTCCCTGGGGCAGGACTCAGCTATTTGCCCACACTGAGATCCAGATTGCAGTTTGGGCCCCACAACACCACTACAGCGGAGCAGAGACCATCCTCATATATCCAGGGCAGAGGGGAGGGCAAAGGAGCAGTCAGAGTCTCTCATAAAATCTTGGATGAATTAAGGTCCCTGTGGGTTGTCCTCAAAATCCCCCAAAGCCTTTGAGGTGCAGTAAGTCAGTCATAGGCTGGGGAAATGAGTAGAATTAACAGAAAAAGAAGAATCTGACCATGGAGGACCAAAATACATACTCAGATGATAACAAAATTGAAGCTTCTATATCCAAAACCTCCAAGAGAAATAGAAAATGGGCTCAGGCTATAGATGGGCCCAAAAAAGACTTTGAAAAGCAATTAAGGGAGGTAGAGGAAAAATTGGGAGGAGAAATGAGAATGATGCAGATAAATCATGAAAACCAAATCAGCAACAAGTCAACAAAAAATACTGAAGAAAATATGTTAGAAACCAGTTTAGTCCAAATGGAAAAAAGCAAAACAAAAGGCAAATGAGGAGAAGAATGCCTTAAAATGCAGAATTGGCCAGCTGGAAAAGGAGATAAAAAAGCTCTCTGAAGAAAATAACTCCTTCAAATGCAGAATGGAACTAAAGGAAGCTGATGATTTTTCACAGGAACTTAAAAAGAAATAAAACTGTATGAAAAGAAAAACAAAAATTAGAAGAAAATGTGAAATATCTTACTGGAAAAAACAACTGACCTCAAAAACAGATCCAGAAGAGATAATTTAAAAATTATTGGGCTACCTGAAAGTCACTGCCAGGAAAAGAGCCTTGACTTCATTATTCAAGAAATAATACAGCGGAGCAGCTAAGTGACATAGTGGATAAAGCACCAGCCCTGGAGTTAGGAGTACCTGGGTTCAAATCTGGTCTCAGACACTTAATAATTACCTAGCTGTGTGGCCTTGGGCAAGCCACTTAACTCCATTTGCCTTGCAAAAACCTTTAAAAAAAAGAAAGAAAGAATAAAGCAAAATTGCCCTGAGATCCTAGAAGCAGAGGGTAAAATAGAAATTGAGGGAATTCACTGGTCACCTCCTGAAAGAGATCCCAAAAGAAAAACTTCCAGGAATATTATAGCCAAACTCCAAAACTCCCAAGTCAAAGAGAAAAATGCTAAAAGCTGACAGAAACAAGCAATTCAACTACCATGGCTCTATAGTCAGGATTACACAGGATCTGGCAGCCTACATTAAGGGCTCATAGGGCTTAGAATATGATATTCCAGAAGACAAAAGATCTTGGTTTACTACCAATAGTCAATTACCCAGCAAAACTGAACATCCTCTTTCAGGGGAAAAGATGGACTTTCAATGAAACAAGGGACTTTTAAACTTTCCTATTGAAACAACTAGAGCTGAACAGAAAGTTTGATCTCCAAGTACAGGACTCAGGGGAACCATAGAGGGTGTGGACTAGAAGGACTAATTATGAGGAACTTAATGATGTTGAACTCTTGTAGAGAGGAAAGGGATGGGATAAGGGGGAATGGGGGCAGGGGAGAAAAGGGGGAGTAGGTGATAGAAGAGAGGGAAGATCATGGGACAGGGTACTCAGATACAACACACTTCTGAAAAGGGACAGAATGAAAGGAGAGAGAGAATGGAATAGATGAGAGTGGGGAGGAATAGAGTAGAGGGAAATACTGCTAGTGGTAGCAACTGTGAGAAAAATATTGAAGCAACTTCTCTGGTGGTTATGATGGTAAAGGCAATTCATCCCAGAGACAAAACCATTGGAATCTGAACACAAACTGAAGTATAATTTTTTCTCTCTCTATTTTTGAGGTTTCTCATCTTTTTTTGGGGGGGGGGTTATGATTACTCTCACAACAAGATTATTGTAATATAAAATGAGCAAAAAAGGAAAATAAAAGAAAAATTATTTGTCATGCAAAGATTACTTTGTTTGGGGTAGAGGTAGAACTAAAGTAGATCTCATTTTCTTGTTGTTGAATTGTTTCAGTTATGTCCAATTCACCATAACCCCATTTTCCTTTGCAAAGATATTGGAGTGGTTTGCCATTTTTATCAACAGCTCATTTTATAGATGAGGAAATTGAGGCAAGTAGGGTTAAATGGGATCATATAGTGACTGTCTAAGGTCAGATTTGAACTCAAATTCCCCCCAACTCCAGTGTCAGTGCTCTCTCTCTCTCTCTCTCTCTCTCTCTCTAAATATATATATATATATATATATATATATATATATATACACACACACACACACACACACTGTGCCATTTAGATGTCTTCTGTAGATACATGGGTAACTGAATTGTCTTATCACAATTATGTCCTTGCTCTTCACTGTATTTGTTTCTTCATGTATTTTCTCTTTCTATTGAGATGGTCTGAGGTATATGTATCTTTAATCTCCCTCTTGATATTCATGTAAATATTGTTCTAAATGTTTTCCTCTCTGATTCCTGGATTTCCTTCCTTGAAATCACTCAAATAATATTCAGGTAGATATGTGATCTTAGTCATTTGAATATCTCCTTCTTTATAGCAGATTGAAACCTGTCAATACCTATCCATCATGTACAAATCTTGTCCATACCTCTTCTAAATTAATCCCAGAAGGTATGGCCTTCTCCACTTTCTTTTGATTTCACAATGTTTCTAGTGAAACAAACAGGTTGCTTAATGTATATACTTCACTCTGACCATATGACTAATCCATCTTTTCCATTTGCACATTTCTTTAATGCATATTACTCTGGTCTTTCATACGTTTTCATTTGGTAGGTGTTAAGTCTTCTCACTCATTCTTATGCCTCTATATCACCCTTTGAGTGAGATTCACTTTTAATTTTGGGAGGGAGTGGGAGATGGGAACCATAATTTACAGGTAAATTACAATGCTGGTGGAAAATTAGTATTAAAAAGGTAAGTCTTTGTTTCTAGAGGTCAGGAAGCTTCCAAAGGCAGCTAGGTGATCCTGTGGAGAGAACACTGGACCAGGAGTGAGAAAAATATAAGTTCAAATATAGCCTCAGACATTTTCTAGTTCTGGGATCTAGGACTAGTCAACAATTTCTATCTGTTTCAGTTTTCTCAAGTGTAAAATGAGGTACCTTGCACCCAGGGTGGTGGTAAGAATTAGATGCTATGATATTTGTAAAGTGCTTAACACAGAGTCTGGCACATAGTAGGTACTTAATAAATCCTTGTTTTCTTCCTTCCTAATCTGGTATTTGTTACAACCAACATAATGTCATTTGCCAGCAATAACATCTAGAAGACCTCCCCATTCATAGAAAAATCCTCTTCAGTATTATTTCTGGAGATCCTGGTACTCCAATTTTAGACTTTGATATTACTGATCAAAGGGCCATCCCAAAAGGATATCTCTCCTACTGTATATTTCAAGAAATATTTCATATTTTAGTGGATAGGAGTTACCTTGTTAGAAATAGTTCTTTTAGGGGTTTCTTGTTCAATCAAATTAAATGCATTTTTTTTGGTAACTGACAAACAATAAGCACAATAGGAGCTTTTAGTCTCTACATCTAAATCAGTTATGTAATGGTAAACAGGTAATACACTGTGGAGTTTCACTTGCTAAAGTCAGACCCTTTTTTATTAATACTCTCATTGAGGATATATATACATATATATAGATATCTTTGATACATTTGTAGATAATTCTCATTCATTATGAGAATAAGCATATAAAGAGATACTTAGCTATTTCTAGATCATATTTTTCTATATTAATAAAGTCAGAAGTTTTTCCCCCCACCATTTTGTATTCTCCTTCATATATTCTCAGATTGCTCAATTACAATCTTTTTGTACAGATCTTCTCTATATTTGATCTAGTCCAGAATTTTTTTGGATCTATGTTCTCTGTGGAGTTGTCATTTTTTTGTTCTGTTTGTTTGTTTGTTTGTTTGTTTTTTGCAAAGCAATTGGATTAAAGGATTTGCCTAAGGTCACACAGCTAAGTAAATATTAAGTGATTCAGGTCCTCCTGATTCCAGGGCTGGTGCTCTATTCTGTGTGTCACCTAACTGCCCCTTTGAAGACATTTCTTCCTTCACCATAAAATACATCCAGGAGAATGATGGTAACATTCAATTGTAATGAATCTACTTCTATTGATTGTGAAAAAAATTGTCATAACTTTTTTTGCATATCTTTTCCAATTTTCTTCTGAATGTTTTATATATATATTATCTGAAAGGGTATTTCAAAAGCCAGCTATAATTATGGGACACATTCCATCAAGTTTTAGAGATTTTTTTTTTTTTAGGTTTTTTTGCAAGGCAAACAGGGTTAAGTGGCTTGTCCAAGGCCACACAGCTAGGTAATTATTAAGTGTCTGAGACCAGATTTGAACCCAGATACTCCTAACTCCAAGGCCAGTGCTCTATCCACTACGCCACCTAGCCGCCTCTTTTTTGTTGTTTTTTGCAAGGAAATGGGGTTAAGTGACTTGCTCAAGGTCACACAACTAGGAAATTATTAAGTGTCTGAGGTCACATTTGAACGCAGGTCCCTCTGACTCCAGGGCTAATGCTCTATGTACTACTACACCATCTAGCTGCCCCTAACAATGTCTATGAAGTAAAATTTACCACCATCCATGAGTATTGTTATCTCACCTTGATTGTTACTTATAGTTTATGCTTTTGTGTACACATGTCTGAGGATATGTTTTATTGTTGGCTCTTTTCTTGTATTTTGTCTCCTGTGAGTTACTAGAAATTTCTACTACTGCTCTTTCTATTCTCTTATCTAGCTTAGTAGATATACATAGGCATTTTTGTCTCTCCTCTTCTCTTTCCATTTTAAAACCCTTTTGAGGAGCTTTTCAAGACTCCAAGCCAATAGGTTTTTATCAGTTCTTATTAAGTATATTGTGTTCCTATATAGGAATCCAACAAGCCTATATGTCATTTCATGATTTAGAAATGTAGATCCTATTCTCAGATACTCTTTTCTTACCCAGCTAGTCATTTTATTTTCTTTTAAAACTGTTTTCTTGATTTTTTTTACACCATTGTCTGCCCTATTCTAATAAAACCCCTGTGTTATTGGCCCATCCCATAGATTTCCATAGACATTTCAAACTCCACATGTCCAAAACTGAACTTATTATCTCTTCCCCAAAACTTTCCCCTTTTTCAAATTTCCCTATAACTGTTAAGGGTTCGTTGTCCTCCTAAGTCATCCAAGCTCCTGATCTAGGTCATTCTGGAGTTCTTTCTCTCTCTCTCTCTCTCTCTCTCTCTCTCTCTCTCTCTCCCTGGTAGAATCCTATGGCTTCTGTCTTTGCCTTATTTCTTATATATATGCCCCCCTCTTATATATGCCTCTCCGCCAATTCCAATCGACATTCTCTTCAGCTACCAAAGCACAGCCCTGACCTTATCACAACCTACCTCTTATTCAGTAAAGACCAGGGACTACCTATTCCCTTCAGGATCAAATGTAGAATCCTCTGTTTGACTATTAAAGCTCCTCATAATAAGAACCCTTTCTGTCTTGCCAGTCTTCTTATACCTTATTCCCTTTAATGGACTCTGCAAATCAGTAATTCCCTATTTTTTTGCACAAAGAATTCCATCTTCCAAGTCTGAGCATTTTTACTGGTTGTTTCCAATGTTTGGAATTTTCTACTTCCTCATCCTTGTCTCCTGACTTCCCTACCTTCCTTCAAATCTCAGGTAAAACCCTACCTTACACAAGAAACTTTTCCTGTACCCCTTTAGTGCTAGTGTTTTCATATATACATATATATATATATGCCAAAGATACACTATATATCTTGTATATACATATATCATATATATATCTTTTATGTATATATGTATTTACATATACACACAGACACACACACACACACACACACACATATATACATACATCTTTTTGGTATGTAGTTATTTGAATCTTGTCTATACAAGTAGATTGTGAATTCCCATGAGTCAGGGAAAATGTTTGCCTTTGTTTTTCAATTGTTTAGCACAATGTATAATGCATAATAGAAAAAAAAACTTAAAAAAATACTTATTGACTTTATTTGTATTGGGGGACTGATGGATGAAGGTCTAATCCTCAACTTATGTTTGAATTTACCCTTCTTGATGGACTATTCAGAGCATATGTAGATATTTTCTTGCCTGTATCCACTCCAATTGCATGTTAAAGCTTGGCAAATCAACTTCTGGCCATAAGTGACTTGATGGGGGTTGAGAGAGGGTTGGTATTGTTTGTACAGGAAGGGAGTCTTCTGGTTGACTACAGAGCTGGCAGAACCATTGATTCTGAGATTACTGAAACAGAACTGAGTTTGCATACAAAAAGATTTATATGCTCCACTTTTATACCCCCTCTTCCCACCCCCTTTGCATTTTTCTTTCCTGGTTTAGTAAATGAGGCAAGAACTATTATGAGCTATGAGGTGGATAGGGTAAGTGACTTTCCTATCACCTACCCAGCTGCCATGTGTCCACAAACACATAGAGCTTTAATCTCTTTTGTGATTATTCTTTCCCAGACAATTATCTGGGGAACCTACTGACCAGGTTATGATCCTGTGAGCTTCAAAGACCAGAAGACTGATTTTCACAGAGTCAAAACCAAGTTAAGCTGCTTTTGGAAAATGGAATTACCTGGAAGATTGTCAGTACTCTATAAAGGAAGGTTTTGGGAGGAATTTAACATTCTGCCTTCTAGTATTCCAACCAGATGGGAGTGGTGACTTGAGAGTGAGTTTAGTTTCAAAGGTATTGAGTATTAAAAACTGAAATTGAGGAACACACTGGAGCTTGTAAGAAACAGTACTAGAAGCCCCAACCCCTCAGAGTTATTCAGAATTCTAAGGAGAACAGCCTTCCAGTTCAAGTAGGAATTGGGATAGTGAATTTAGAAGGGAGACTGGATTACAAATGAGTAAGGTTATATATCTGTTACCACATATCACATGCTGGTGTTGTCCAGTGCTAATGGTGCTCATGATGCCTCACTGATACAGAAGAAGCAAAACCAATTCAAGACCAAGAAACTCCTATAGCAGGGAGCCCTTCACCAGTAGTCCTGTTTCCTATTCCATTCCCAGACTATTGAGTGGAATGATTCTGGTAAAGGCAAGTGAGAAGGATGCCTTGGACAGCATACCCCTCACTATAATAAACATAACTGTGAAACCCATGCCATCAATGAATCACTTGATTGGTCAGTGTGATCCTCTTCAATACGAAAGAACTAGGAGTAGTAGTAAAGTAACATTTCAACCAATTGACCATATCTGCAAAAACAAGCATCATTTGCTTCTGTAGTCTAGCATCCCTCTATGTTTCACCATTTCACTGCTAAATTCATGACTGGTTGCCACACTGATTAAATCTCTAAAGCCTTTTACTTCACTTTGCATTGTTGTGTGTTGTGGTCTTCATGTAAATGCTTCTCCTGATTCTCCTTACTTCCCTCTGTTTCTGTTCAAACTGTTTATTTTCCAAATCTGCCTTTTTCTCACAAAGTCCACAACTTCCATTCACAATGGTGATGAAAATGACACCTGCTCCCTGAAGGTATTTCCTAGGACTTCCCAATATCCAGTAATGTTCTCGACATTCCTTCTGGCAGTACCATTGATTCATTCAGAGTAGATAATTTTGTCAAGTTTGACAGCTCCTGGGAAGTTCTTGATCATTTCCTAGATTCATCTTTCCCCACCTCTCTGAAGACAGCAGACCTCTTCATTTTAAGTGAAAAAATAAGTGACAAGGGAATTACTAGACACCCTGGCTCATCTTTTCTGCTTCTGACCCTTAATAGATGATTTGTTTCCAGACTGACTCTGAAGATCCACATTACCATTTCTTAGAGGATGAATAGCTACTTCCTTTTCAAAGGGTCCACTTCTTTTCTTGCTGAACTCTGGGCTTCTGTGGACCTTCTTTGCTTTTGTCACATTTCTCCCTATGTAATCTCTGGACACAAGTTAAAATTCCCTTCTACCTCTTAAATCTTATTTTGCAAACCTTAAAACACTAATATAAATGCTAGCTATTATTACAGTTATTATTATTATTATTATTATTATTATTATTATTATTATTACCTTGAAGTCATTCTTCCATTTTTTTTCAGTGATACTTCAATTCTTTCTGACAATCTGGAGAGCAGAGATTTTAGGACCATTCTCCATCCACCTCCCCAGACCTGTGAAGTCACCAGTACAGAACTTCTGGTAAGAAGTTTGGGGTCTTATTTTTATTTTTTTGAGGATATGGATTTTACTATTGTACATCCAGTATACTTCAGCCAGTCTGGGTTGTGGGTTAAAATTGAACTCAGACTTTCTTGCGTTTAAGATTGGCTCTCTTGTTATTATGCAGCACCCCTCTTTGGGATCAGAGAATTACAGATTTGTAGTGGGAAGAGACTTCAGAGGTCATCTAGTTCAACACTCTCATTTTACAGATAGGGAAGCTGAGGCTCAGAGCACCAATGTGAATTTCTCAAGATTGGTCAGATATTAAGTTAATGGAGCCAGGATTTGAATCCAGATCCTCTGGTTTGAAATTCAGCATTTTTTTCCACTGCCTCTTCTAGGAGACAGACCAACCAGCTCTTTGAGAATATATAGGGGCAGCTAGGTGGCATAGTGGATAAAGCACCGGCCTTGGAGTCAGGAGTACCTGGGTTCAAATCCAGTCTCAGACACTTAATAATTACCTAGCTGTGTGGCCTTGGGCAAGCCACTTAACCCCATTTGCCTTGCAAAAACCTAAAAAAACTCAGAGAGAATATATAGCAGTTACTTGGCAACGCTGCCTCCTCAGTGATCAGGATGGTCCCTGCTCACACTCCCAAATATTCTGATGCAGATGGGCTTATATCCCATTGTAGCTGATGCATCAGTCCAACGTCATCAAAAACAGCACATCAAAGCTCACACCTCAGTTGTTTTTACTGGCAAAGAGTCTTTTCATACAACTCTGAATGGGTAAGAGAAAGTTCTAAACATTCAGAGAGTGGTAGAAGCTTTTTAAAGAAATCTAGGAAAATCTGCATTCTAATTTTTATTTTTTTACTCCTTGCTTCATTTTCTATGCTGGGTTCAAAAGTCCCATGGCTTAGAACTTAGCCATAGCTGGCAGAGACATTCTAACCCTGCTGGGAACAGATGAAACCAGATGCCAAATTTGCCCCTCTCCTCCCTCCCCTTCCCTCTCCTCCTCTCCCTCTCCTTCTCCCTCTCCCTCTTCCTCTCCCTCCACTCACCTTCCTAGCCCCTAGCACCCTATCCATGCCCTGCCATTGAGCAAAAATTAAAAATAAAATCTTCACTTCATAACTGCAGAGTCTAGCAAAACAAGTTGCCACAGTAGTCATATCTGAAAATCTATGTCTTTTTCTGCATTTTAAGGTCATCATCTTTCTGACAGGAGGTGAGTGATATGTTTCTTTTTAATTTATTTATGTTTGTTGTTAACCAAATTAAAGCACCCCATTTTCCCCCCAGTCAGACAGAATAAGGTCAAAGAGCCAAGGATGAGGATGCTGATGCTTATGATGACAACACTAACAACAACAGCATCAATATGTGTGTGTGTGTGTGTGTGTGTATACATATATAATTTTAAGGCCTGCAATGTGATTTACCTAAATCTTCTGAATCTCAGGGTCTCTCATTTCCATCTAAGAGTAGCCCCTCCAGGGATTTACTTAGCTGTTTGTTCTTGGATACACATACAAAAATGTCATTCTTGGAAGACTTCTTACCTTTACCCAAATAAATAACCTTGCCTTGGAAACAAGTCTTTGTTGTTGTTGCCTTTAGCATCTCTTAAAAACTACATCCAAGCCAGGGATTAAAGTAGTTCTGCCTCCTGCACATTCAGGTTATTAAATAGGAATTCTTCTATTGTTAGCAGTGAGTTCTGGTAAGTGGGCTAACCCATTTCTGAAGTAATATAGACACCCCAAGACCACTGGGGCAGTATTCAGCTCAATGAAGCAGTCATTGACTAAGCAGTAACCAAATGGCCAAAAAGAACATTAATTCTTTCAGGCTTCTGAAACTGCCAGTCACTCAGGGAGTCATTCCACTTTGGAAGAATCTGACTCAAGTTATAATCTAATAATGGGAGACAACACATGTAGGAGTATGATGGTCAGAGAAAAGAGTCTTGGTCTGCATGGTCACAGGGATTGTGAGTGTCTGAGTAAGAGAACACTTAATTGACTACAAACATGACCTCTAAAGTCACTTCAGATTTTGAATCTTTCATCCCCTGGTCCTCTGCAGTTGCCACTGGCCTCCTAATTCTTCCAAAGTAGTCCATTTCTGACATAGCTTCAAGAGTCGGGGTTCAGAGACTGAAGGCTCCTCTTGGTCAGAGAGAACTTTGGGAGTGGAATTAATTTTCCTTCCCCCAGTAGGCTGTATAAGTGGGAGTCATGACTCAGTCCTGAGATTAATATGAGAATCTTGCTTTGTTCCAAGTTGGTCCCCACCTGCCTAGTGTTTTCCAGGGACCTTCAGAGACAGTATGAACTCAAACTCCTAAATCTGGACCTATACCCAAAGGTTTCCAGAAATGGAGCTGTTCCCATGGTGTAGTGGAATAAGATGTAGTTTAGGAATCAGATAAGCAAGTGATGATAAACAGTAAGGTGGTCTCTGATGGCATGGATACTCTTTGAGTGCTGCTCAGCATTTTCATAAGTGATTTGATGAAGGTATAGATGGCATGCTTACTTAGTTTTCAGACCACACCAAGCTAAGAGAGGTGATTAGTATAATAGATGATAGATTGAGGACCCCAAAAGATCTCAACCAGCTAGAAAAAAGGAGACAAATATAATTAGATTAAATTCAATATGATTAAAATAAATTCTACAAAAAATTAAACAAGAACCACTTCCTCATCCCTCCAAATCAAATAAACTTGTATTCAGTAGTTTCAATGTGAATGTGTAAATAATTTAAGATATCAAAAGTTATTTTGGAAAATATGTTCACGTCAGAAACCAAAGAAGCCAAAGTTTTATAAAAATGATGCAGAAGTCTCTTTCCTAAATATCATGAATATTTCTTTCCAGAAGAAGGCATTGAACTTAAAAAAAAGGAAAGAAAAATAGAAAGAAATTGACTACATTTTTATGGACAGGAAAGGACTGTCTTTTGGTGTGGGAATTATATCCGAATTTACTATTTTTATATAGACCATCAACCTAGAGCAAAAGTCAAAATCAACATCTAATTAGAAGAAAAGGTCATGGTAACAAGTTAGCAAAATTTCAACAATTTCAATGAGACTTGTATCAAAAAGTGGAACAAGGAGAAAAATGAAGATAATAACTTTGACTGTCACCATTTTCCTACAAAAGCTTAACACATAACAAGTAACTACAACAAGGTGAAATTTTCCCAGAAACTATGTTAGCCAGCAAACATAAACCACTTACCAAGTGAGGAAAGAGGGCAAAAACCTTTTCTGAAAGCAAACTCATTTGTAAAACATGACTGAAGAGGATAAAGGAAGATTAGATGTGGAATTATGTTATAAAATGGTGGTGGTGGTGGGAATGTTTTTCATCTTTCCTTCTTGAAAAGTACCAATGACATCATGAGAATGGTCTCTTGACTAGTTCATGACCTGGATTTTTAAGTAAGGCAGAGCTGCACAAGGTCATCAACCTTTCTCCTTCAGAGTCCTTGACAAGACATAGGTCAAAATGACTGGTGATGGTCCATGATGATGTAGAATTCAGGGAGAGAGAGAGAGAGAGAGAGAGAGAGAGAGAGAGAGAGAGAGAGAGAGAGAGAGAGAGAGAGAGGAAGCAATGGATAGGAAAATAAGTATATAGAAAATTTGGCATAAGACACAAATAAGCCATTTCATTCTGAACATGAATGGATTTAACTGGAGAACAACAATAAACATAAAATGGATGCATTTTCCTCATTTCCCTAATAATTTATTTTCATCAGGAGCAATAGATAAACCATTCCATTTGATCCCTAACATCTCAGTCAATGAAAGCATTGAGGGATCATTTAAATAGATTTTTATTGATATCTCTAGTTTTTATTTTGTCTAAATTTCCCCTACATCCTTCTCCCTTGCCTTTCCAGAGAGCCATTGTTATAACAAAGACTTTTTTCCTAGAGAGAAAAAAAATCAATAAAACTGACCAATACATATGAAAATCGCTTACATTATATGCAATTCTCTGTACTTACTGACCACCTCATTTTTGCCTAAGAGTGGGAGTTGTTTTCTTATACCTCTTCTTTCTCTATAGATTAAAACAACTCTCAATTAAAACTTCTAATCTTGTACTTTGATATTTTATCATTTTTACTGTTTTTTGTTGTTGTTCTATACATTTATGCTTTTGTAGTCGTTGTATGTGTTGCTTTCTTGATTCTCCTTACTTCACTTGCATCAGTTCATACTTCTCTGTATTCATCATAGTTGTCATTTGTTAGAGTAGAGTCATATTCCATTATTTTAATTTACCACAGTTTGTTTAGTTATTCTTCATTTAACAGGAATCTACTTTATTTGCAATTGATTGCTATCATTTAAAAAATGTTGATATAAATATTTTGGTATAGTCTTTATTTTTGTCAATTACTTCTTTGGAAAATATGCTTAGCTATGTCATCTCTGTGACAAATATTTTAGTCATTTTTATTTTTGCATAATGCCAAGTCATTTAGCAAAATGGTTGTACCAATTCACAGTTTCACCAACAATGCATTAGCATGCCTGGCTTTCCACAACTCCACTATTGTTTACTTTCTCATCTTTTGTTGTCTTTGTGAATTTACTAGTTATAAAGTGAAAATTCAAGGTTGTTTTGATTTGTCCATCTATAACTATTTGTGACATACAAAAAGTTTGAGAAACATAGTATCTGGTAATTACTTATCTTATTAATAATGCTAGCATATTATTAATAAAAGAATAGTCATTTGGTCATCATTTTTAGATCAAAGACAAATCATGGGACCCTCTTAATGCTTATATACCCTTAGAAGAGTGATTGTTCTGAGGTTGGAAATCAACTCTGATTGATTAACAAGTAATGAGGGGTGGCTAGGTGGCGTAGTGGATAAAGCACTGGCCTTGGAGTCAGGAGTACCTGGGTTCAAATCTGGTCTCAGACACTTAATAATTACCTAGCTGTGTTGTCTTGGGCAAGCCACTTAACCCCATTTGCCTTGAAAAATCCTAAAAAAAGAAAAAAAAACAAGTAATGAGAGAGAGAATGAACCTATTGTAATGGTGGACCTATTGTAAAGAGGGGTTGGGAGAAATTACTTTGATCATGTCATTTACTTCCAAATCATCCCCAGCCTTGGGAAATCTAATCAAAGAATTTATCCCTACTCAAATCTGCTTTGAACACAATGAACCTCTCCACCTAGGTAGACTCTGAACAAATTTGAGGAGAAAACTATTCACATTATCAGAAAAGTCCTTTAGAAGATTGGCTTGGTCATGAAGAATAAAGTTTTAGAGAGGAATAAAGTCTATTTTCTGCTCAATAGTATCAGTCATCTAATTATCATTTCTCTATAGATTGAAACAACCCTCAGTACCATCTCATACCTCTCAAATTGGCTAAAATGATAAAAGAAGAATGAACCAATGGAGGGGAAAACTGGAACACTAATGCATTGTTGTTGGAGTTGTGAACTGAACTAACCATTATGGAAAGCAATTTGGAACTATGCCCAAAGGGCAATAAAACTGTGCATCCTCTTTGATCCAGCAATATCACTACTTCTATATTCCAAAGAGATCATTAAAAGAAAGGGGAAAAAAAACACTTATACAAAAATATTTATAGCAGCTCCTTTTGTAGTGGCAAAGAATAGAAAATTGAAGGGGATACTCATCAGTTGGAGAATGGCTCAACAAATTATGGTATATAAATGTATCAAGTACTAATGTTTTGTAAGAAATCATAAGTGGGTGGACTTCAGAAAAGCCTGGAAAGACTTGCATGAGTTGATGCTGAGTGAAGTGAACAGAACCAAGAGAACATTGTACACATTAACAATAACATTGTGTGATGATCATCTATGATGGACACAGCTCCTCTCAGTACTTCATTGATCAAGGACAATTCTAAAAGACTTGTGATGGAAAATGTCATCCACATCCAGAGAATAATCTATGAAGTGTGAATACAGACCAAAGCATACTATTTGCACTTTTTAAAACTTGTTATTTTTTTTCTTTTTCTCATGGCTTTTTTTCCCCTTTAGTTCTGATTCTTCTTTTATCATCTGACTACTATGGAAATGGGTTAAACATGGATGAACATATATAATCTATATCAGATTACTCACTGTCATGAGGAAGGATAAGAAGAGGGAGGTTGAAAAATGTGAACTCAAAAATTTACAAAAAAATGAATGTTGAAAGCCATTGTTGCATGTAATTAAAAAATAAATAAAATATTTAAAATGATCATTTTTTTCATATTCATAATTTGGAGCATTTTCATATAATTGATAATATTTTCTCATCTCTTTTGAGAGTTCATTTCCTTTTACCATTGCTCTATGAAAAACATTTTATAAGATATGTTGGCTTAGGGGGAGCTCTCAAAATAATGAAAATGAACAATTTTCTAAAAAAGTATATTAAGTAACTATCAATCAGTAACTATCAATTCTTATTTTAAAAAATAAGAATACTTATATGAATTCTTGTTAAATATGAGAAAGTGACAGAAGAAAGGCTTCTACAAGCAATTTTATGCAATGTACTACATCAATGTAATTGTAAAATTTGGAATCTATATTTTGAGGATGTATAATATTCCTTTATTGATGCTATCATAGAGATGATTCCAATAAACCTTTGATTATCAATAAGCAAGCTACAAAATAAGGTCATTTAAGCACTCCATAGGTTTTTAGCATTATCATAAAAGACATAAAAGACAAATTGTTCAAAATAAAAATGGAGGGAATACTCCCTATTGATGGAAAGGTCTTCCAAATGCTCTTGTCTATGTATTATATTGTATTGACTGCATTAAACTGTGAAAAGTTACATGACCTCCTCAATTAGATCCATGATTATTCAACCTAGTTAAGCCTAAATGGAAGGAAAAAAAATGTCTAATGTTGAGGTAATGCTTTAAACTTGGATAATATATCAGTTTATCCGTCTTGAATAGGAACCAATAGATGAACTGTGATTTGGGTCTAGAAATAAATAGGAGGAAGACTAGGTGGAGAGTGCTTTTAATTTTTTCAAGTTGTTTCCTGGTGCAGACTCAGTGTTCCAGTGTTTTCCTAGCAATGCTCTGTTTTTGCCAATCTTGAAAAAAGCATATATCCAAGAAATTAAAGTTGTAGGTGAAGCAAAGGACAATTAAAAAACTCAAAGTGGACACAAGTGAGCTCTGGAATATATACAATGATGATCTATACTCAAAGAAGTTGAGTAAGAGATGTAATTGTAGAAATGTATGATTGGAAAAGAAAGTAGATTGGTTTTATGATCTAAAAGGGAAGTAAGAGATTAATAGCCCAAGTGCTCCACCAGTACCATCTAAAGGCAAAGGAAAACCTGTAGTACGTTGGGTAAACATGGACAGCAATGACACAGGCTGAAAAGCCATGGAAAGGTTGAGATTTGCAACAATAGAATGAGTACTCAACATTGAAGAGATATCAGAACCATCAAAGTGTTAAAATAGGGATAAAATCCTATACTTTGGTCCAAAATGGTATAAATATTAAATGAGAAAATGTGGTTAGACAACAATTTATGTGGAAACAAAACCAAGCCTAACCTGTGAATTTAAGAAGACTATAATCTTAATAACAGTCAGCAGCTAAAAGAAAAGACCATGACTTTAGGATGATAATCTGATGGGTCAGCAACTTTTCAAATTAACAGCTTTCAGCTTGTATTCAATGACACTGTGCCAGCCTTAATTAGAACATAAAACAGTGACAGATCTCATTTAACCAAAATAGCAAAATAATGAAAATAACAAGGATACCCTCCCCATTCTCCAAGAGTACAATCTGCCACAGAATTTCATGCAACCAGTGAAAAAGAGATTACAGTCTCCAAAACTGTTCTAAAGGCTGTTCCCAGCTATAGCACCTCCTCCTGGCTCTATTAAAGGAATATTCTCTCTAAAGTTGACATTTGCCTTTGGCCCCAAGACTATGCTTTGTTTCTCCACAGAGATGCTGCTTGTCCTCTGCTACTGGATTTTTTCCTCCTTCATGAGCTGCTATCATCTTGAGAAGGGTAATGACAATGATGAAAAGCAAGTTTAGGGATTATCATGGGATGTTATTTATCCATGCACCCCCCATTACAATGAACTGTCAGGTCATAACTATAAATCATGTTTATATTCCATACCTATAAGAAGGAGATTCTGCATCCTAATGGAATATTAAATTGAGACCTTTTAATAGTCCTTTCCCTTTGTTTCCCTTGGCGAATGGGTCACTTTGTGGTATACATCTCCTGGAGATCACTTTGGTCTGTGGGGTCCCTTTTGAAAGCTGAGCAACTCTCATTTTGTGAGATTTTTCCCAGAGGAGAAAAATGCCTTGGACCTTTATTTAACCAAGGTCATTGATTGAGATAAAGGCTCCCCATTGATAGATGTGAAGTTCAAGTTATAAAAGAAACCTTTTATAGCACACATTTTATAAAAGCACCCTTTTCCAGAGCATGATAATCAACTAGCACCTCCTCCAGACAAAGGAAAGAGCTACCACTGACATTTGATTTTCATAAACTTTTCTAATCTTGCCTAGAAACAATGTTCCACTGAACTACAGTTTCCTGGAACTGATGATGCTAGTATCACTTTAAGATTCAGGTTGAGGTCTTTCTTAGGCTATATGGGAAAAAAAAGAAAGAAAAAAATAGCGGATTTCCTCGGAAGGGAGCACTGGGTAATTCATTGTCTGAGTTATCACTGTTCAATCAAAAAGTGCATGAAGGAATCACATAACTCATGGAGACTGCAATCACCATGGAGTTATACTAGTCTCTTTATGTAGGTGATGAAGGAGCCAAATTCCCTGACAGTGGTGAGTTATTCCTGGTATCACTAATAGTGCTGCCAAACAGAGCATCAAGGCCACAGACATGGAGACTGGGGAGGGAAGAGGAGAAAAGGAAGGAGAGGAGAAGGAATCTTCTAATTTTATGAGAAAAATAGGTTATTTTTATTTCTTTCTTTTAATCTTGATAAATTAAGCTTTCAAATAAAATTACAAAGATGCTAAGACTGGTTGAGAAGCAGAATGATTCATTTTCATTTGGCATTTGTTGACTCAACAGAGTCTTTCCCAGGGCATATCCTGTGGACTGGGGCCTCCACTTTGCACGGTACCACTATCTTATTCACAATTCAACTGGCACATTCAGGACAACAAAAGGGTGCATAAAATACTGGGTATTTTATTGACATTCATTGTCTGATAATTTTGCAATGATTTTCCCCTCCCCTTGTAGTTAAAAATATTATTTTGATATAATAAATCTGATTTTTTTTAAAGGTCTTCTCCTAGGAAAGACATAGAGGACATTCAGATGATTAAGATGTCCTCCCTGTAGATTTCTGAGCTCTTAGGAAATGTTAAATAATATGAATATTCCTGTCTAGTTAAACTTTTTATTGTAACAAACCTTCATAATACTATGGATAAATAAAATCCTTGGGCCTGATTTCAATTTAAACCAAATTCCAGCCAATAATGTCATACCCATAAACCCTCTCTTTAACAGCTCATAATGTTAAACTGAAAACAGGATTCTTAAAAGACACTGTTATTCTTTCTACCCATGAACTCAGCATTATAGACTTTCAACAGATGTCTTTAATAGACATTGTTATTAAAAAGAATATTACACAAAATAAATTCAGACTCTTGCCTTGCCCCCATTACCAAGAAAAATGCTTCCCCTGCCTTTATAGATGATCACATCTATAGCTAATTGCAAGAAATAACTATGGACATTATAAACGAAGAGCAGGATCCATCCATCCATCTCATTAGTCTAGCTTGGGATTTGTTAGCACTTCTATCCTACTATAAACCTCTATTTTCAGGAGATTAGAAGTTGGTCATAAAAAAAAAAGAGTTTCAGTTAACAAGCTTCAGCCTATGAGCAAATTTCTTGTAAAAAATTACACACACACACACACACACACACACACACACACACACACACATATATATATATATATATATATATATATATATATATCTTGAAAAGGAAAAAAAATCCAGCTGTTTTTCAGTTACAAGTGCCAAAAAATGTGGTTTCAGGCACTTTTGAGTTCTGATGATTCAAAAATAAGTTACAGTTTAAGCAAAAAAATTGCAGACTCTTAGTCCATAATATCGATTAATGATGGCATAAGGAGATAAGGAGGAGGCAATAAAAAACTGAATTATTTGGTTGGGAAATGGACTTCTATTGTTCATGAGCAGATTAAAAATTCTTCCCTGCTAGTTTCAGTATTGAGTTTTGAGTTTCTAGAGGGAGCATGGACAATGGAATGAGTGCTTGTTTAGATTAGGAGAACCTGAATTCAAATCTCAGTTCTGCCCCTAACTTCCTGGGTAAATTTGGACATGTGCCTTAACATCTCTAAACCTCAGTTTCTTCATCTGTTAAATGAGGGGGTTAGAGAAAATGATCTCTGCATTCCTCTCTGCTCTGAGTTTATGTTTTATTATCCTCTATCTGCAGCACAGAAAATCCAATGTATTATTGGCATTTAAAAAAAGCATCTTTAATATCAAATGGTGAAGGGCTTAGGAAAAACACCAACTGTTCTTGTCAACAATCACCCTTTCTTTGGAGACAGTTAACAGAAAGAAATCAGAGGTGAATAACAAGGGTGGCCCAGGAAATAGCATCACTCTTTTAACAAAGAAAATATGAAAGCATAGAGTGTATGCTTGGGGCAGGGAGCAAAAAGCGCATTGATTAGAGAATCAGTCTTAGAGCTGGAAGGAACCTTGGCAACAATCCAGTCCAGCCCTCTGATTTTACAAATGAGGAAGCAAAAGAGAGATGATGATTTTCCAGACAAATTAGATGATTTTTCCCAGTGACACACAGAGGTAGTAAAGGGAAGAGCCAGGATTGGATCCCACAGAGGGGAAACGAAAAAGGGAGGGTGGTCCTTGAATACCTGATGAGGGAGAGGGAAGGTTACTTTGTAGGCAGGAGAGTCGATGAAGGTTTTTGTAGCAAAAAAAAAAATAATCAACATATCTGTGAGTGGGAAAGATTACTTGAGAAGTATGAAAGATGGATTGGAAATGGGATGAGTAGAGGCAAAAAAGACTTGTTAGGAGTTGGTTGAGAAAATCTGAAAACAGGAGGGAAGCTCTGTGGAGGGAAGCTCTGTCATGCCCTTTTATAGTTTAGAAGACCTGTGACAGTACGGAGGGGGGGGCATAGCTAGGAAAAGAGAGATCAGTCAGAAGAGAGATAAGTTAAGCCCTTACTATCCCCAGGCAGGAGCAGCTAGGCAGTGAAGTGGATAGAATCTTGGGCTTGGAAGGCTTGAAATCAGGTAAGATTTCTCTTCATCTTCGGCACTTCCTAGCTGTATGACCCTGAACAAGTCACTTAATCTTATTTGTCTTAGTTCTTTATCTGTAAAATGAAGTGGAGAAGGATACTCCATATCTTTTTCCAAGAAAACCCCAAAATAAGGTCAAGGAAAGTTAGACACAACTGAAAATGACAACCCAAAAAAATCTCTTCAGTACAGTGCTAGGTGCTAGAGATACAAAGAAAGGCAAAAACATGTTTGCTCCTGTCCTTGAAGAGCTCATCTTCTAATGGAAGACATAATGTATAAACAATTCTATATTGTCTAATGGGAAATGGCACATATATTTCTGACAGGGTCTCCCCAAATGGAAGAGGTTTGGGAACCCACTTCCAGGAAGATTGTAAGGACTTTGCACAGCCCTGCCTCACTTAAATCCAATTCAATTGTGGTTCAAGATATCACCCTTCTGAAGTCATTGGTCCTCTTTGAGAAAGAAGTGTATTGGGGAGCCCTAGGAGTCTGCATAGATATTCTGTACTGATTCTGGTCAAGATAACCCAGAAGTCTTTTTGATTGGTTGGTTTCACAGAGCCCGGCTCACTGCTCTAGACCTCATCATTACCCACAGGAAACTCATCATCTTGCAAGACCAAATCAGTGAAGTCCTCCCACCTCATCAGTATCCTCTAACCCTGGCAATCCTCTGAATGGAGGGTAGAATCTTCATTTTGAGAGAGTCTCTAGGCTTGCCATCTCTTTATTTCCCATCTAGTTACTGGACTTCATCATGACCTCTTGTCAGTTATTTCTTTCTCCCCTCTTGAGACCTTATGTGTTGTCTTTACCCATTAGACTGTAGGTTCCTTGAGGACAAGAACTGTCTTATTAGCATTTGTATCACAACATAATGTCTGGCATATTAACAAATGATTATTGACTGTTTCACTGAGAGTTTTCAAAAAGGCCAATCCTTGATCTTTTTTCCCTTGGCTGCTCTTTCTTGGTTTGCCTCCTTCACTGATGGTAGGGAGAGACAATGTTGGAAGAGGAGATGCCTCGAAGACCTTGTGACCCCATAAAAATGAGTCACAGTTCTTTGCCTTCCTTGGCATATATACTTTTCCATTTTAGGAGGAGAAATTGGAGATTCCTACCATGTGAACTTTGAAAGCCAGGAAAGCATGCTTTTGGTAAAGAAATATTCCAATATTCCAGGATCTGAGTTCTTTTTAGGCAGTTCAGCATCAGTGTTCTAAGGAACAAGAGTGACCTTCAGAGCCCAATTTAGCTGCTGAGACAAGGACCAACTTGGTAGGAATGCCACATCTGGATTTGCACTTTGTAGAACCTCTGTATTGTAGCAATATACTAAGAATAAGTTCATTCTCTTTAAAGACTGTCAACAGGCAATCACAACTTCACAAAACATTCCTTAACAAGACCAATGTAGGATAAGGGATAGTGTTCTGAGGAAAAAAAATGTTGATACCTTTGTTATTTTTATATCTTTAAATATTTCCAAAAACTAATGAATATAAAGTGGTTAAATGGAACTGGGGCACCAGTAACTAGAGATTAACCATGGGGGCAGGGGAAGGAGACAAAATAATGGGTGCTTGAAGCAATGGGAGGAAAGAAGAATCATTCCTAAACCTTTCAGAGGACCCTAGAAACTTGATGGGGAAATTATAGCTCTGCACTGGCTCTCAGAGAATACTTGATATGCAAACAAAATCTATCCAATGTAAATGGAAGGCAAACCTCATAAGGAAATTACTGAGATAGGTGGGGAAATTGTGAAGAGGGTTCAGTGGTTTACCCCTCACATGAATACATTGCTAGGGCTCTCTAGTCCACTATGTAAAAGTTCAAACCCATTTTCTATCTGTCTATTGGTCTCTCTCTCTCTCTCTCTCTCTCTCTCTCTCTCTCTCTCTCTCTCTCTCTCTCTCTCTCTCCCCCTCCCTCCCTTCCCCCCACATGAACCCTTCTCAGAGCATGTCTCCAACATCCTTAGCTAAAGTCTACACTAGCAGCCACAGCATGTACTAGCTGTCCTCCATTTCACCTGCACAGGAATGATTATTACATGGTGAATGACATAAGAAAAGGTGATGGGGGGGGTAAAAAATTACTTCAAATTTATGATTATTGGAGACTACAGGTAAAAATTGATAATGCCACAGAAAAAAAAAACTAGTAAAGGCAAAGCTGACCTAGAGGAAGAGATAGGAAGTTTGTGATGAGAATTAAGATTCCAGAAGGTCCAATAGAATGAGCCAGGCAATGACAAAGTAGGACTGTAGGAGGTTTGTGGAGAAATAGGTTCAGTTGGACTAGAGATAAACTCTTCTAGGTAGGTGCCTAGAACTGTGAAGCTAGAACAATAAGAGGGAGATTGTTATGGAATGCTCTGCAATCAGGACATAACCAGTAGTATTAATGATATTTACATAGGCTTCAGGTTTTACAAAGCATTCAACTCATTAATGAGCATTGATTAAGCTAAGTACTAATGCTAGGTTCTGGGGATTCGATAACAAAACAATATCTCATTTATTTTCTTGGAGGAAATATACATGCCCACAAGTAAGTAAATATGACATATAAAAAATAAATACAATGTAATTTGTACTTATAACCATTTAAATTTGAAAGTTTCCTATACCTGAGATAATTAGGAAATGTCTTCTGAAGCGGGGGAAGCAGATGAAGGAGTTAAAGATTCTAAGAGACACAAAGGTGAGAAAGGAGAGAGCATTCCAAGCATTTAGGGATAGGCTGTGGTTGTTCTTGAATTCAGTTTCTCAGACTCTTTGTACTCCCATTTGGGGTCTTCTTGGTAAAGATACTGGAGTGATTTGCCATTCATTTCTAGTTCATTTTAGAAATGAAGAAACTGAGGCAAATAGGGTTAAGTGACTTTCCCAGTGTCACACAATGGAATGCTGTCCCAGATACCAGCCAGGTGACAATAGGGAAGTCATGGCTTTAAATGTCAATTTCCTCATCTATAAAAAGGGAAAAATACCTATAATAATCACCTCAACAGACTGTTTTGAGGCTCAGATAATATATGTAAAACCTTAGAATAGCTGCATAAGTATCAATTGTCATTACCTGCCCTATTAATATCTCAAATTTGGTATGTTCAGTCATTTTTCAGTCATGTCTGACTCTTTTTTTTTTTTGACAGAGACATTGGAGGAATTTACCATTTCACAGATGAAGAAATTAAAGCAAATAGTAATTGGGGTTAAGTGATTTTCCCAGGGTCACACAACTAGTGAGTATCAGAGATCAGATTTGAACTCAAGAAAATAGGTCTTCCTGATTCCAGATCTGGTACTATCCATTGTACCACTTAGCTGCCCATCCCAGGATTGCTAAGGAGCAAATGAAAATATACATATGTATATACATGCATAACTGTAAAGTATTAGGTAGGTAGTTGCCATTTGTCTTTTTTCATGGATCCAGGATTTGTATAACCTCTTATGTACTGAAACATGAGATGTGCAAATTTAGAGACATGATCACTACAAATGTTCATATGGGCTACTTATACTCAACCTGTGGGAGAACCTTCCAAGATCATATTGGACTGATCAGCCACAGTCAGACACACTGAGCTTAATTTCAACATAGTGATGCAATTTTGAACCTCTTCGAGGGTGAAGGAAGATGATCATCCAAACAGCCAACCAATTCCACTGCAGATCACAGATCCTCCACACCATAAGTAACTGGGTGAAGTGCTGGTCCTAGGGTTGGGAGGTCTTGCACTCAAATCTATTCTCAGATACTTACTAATTGTGTGGTGCTGTCACTTAATCCCAATTGCCTCCAAAATAAAACAAATTTTCTATAGCCATTTAAAGAGTTGAAATTTACTGCCTGGTGACTGATCCTCCTGAACTTAGTTATTATCATTACTATTAATCAGCTTGATGGTCATTAGCAATAATATCAATATGAACCAGAAGTTAGTTTGCTAGGTCATAGAAAGAACACAACTGCAGTGGAGAGAGAAGGCATCTCTTTCTAGCCACAGAATCTCTCCAGATCTCAGTTTCTTAAACTATAAAACAAACAAAATGATAGTTTCCTTGTCTACTTCATTGTGAGGATCAAATGACAGAAATTATGAAATCATCATAGACTCAAAATTCTAAGGAGCCTTCAAGTCAACTAGACCAATCAGACTTTTACAGATGAGAAAACTGAGGTCTTAGGAGGTTAAATAACAAAAGTAAACCAGTAGGACATGGTCAAGTGGGGTACTGACTGCAGGTCCTCTGGCTCCAAATAGAAAGAACTACGGACAGCATCCGTCTGCCTCATTCTTTTTTGTTTGTTTGTTTTTAATTTTTAATATATAATTTATTTTGTTTTTTCCAATTATAAGTAAAGATAGTTTTCAACATTGTTTTTTATAAGATTTTGAGTTCCTTGTTTTTTTGCCTCCCTTCCTTCCCTAGCCCTTCCCCATGACACTGAGTAATCTGTTATAGGCTATATCATATTTAACATATTTCCATATTAGTCATGTTATGAAAGAAGAATCAAAACAAAAGGGAAAAACCCGTGGGAAAGAAAAAACATAAAACCAATTTTAAAAAGTGAAAATAGCATGTTCTTGGTCTATATTCAGTCTCTACAGAATTTTTCCTCTGGATCTGGATGTCTCATTCCTTTTTGAAAGTGATTTATAAACCATAAAACAGTTTGCAAATGAGAGAGAGGTCATCTCTCTTTCTTTGCTTTCAAAATCATTCATTGGTTGGTTTCTAGATCCGTGGTCTTATTTTCCCTAAAAGTTTATTCTTATTTAAAATAATGATTATTTCTTCGGGTTTTTTTTTTTAGGCTTTTGCAAGGCAAACGGGGTTAAGTGACTTGCCCAAGGCCACACAGCTAGGTAATTATTAAGTGTCTGAGACCGCATTTGAACCCAGGTACTCCTGACTCCAAGGCCGGTGCTTTATCCACTATGCCACCTAGCCGCCCCTAATGATTATTTCTTACTCACATTATTCATAAACATGTAAAGACTTTTTTTCTTTTTTAAGAAAGATTTTGGGGCAGCTAGGTGGCGTAGTGAATAAAGCACCGGCCCTGGAGTCAAGAGTACCTGGGTTCAAATGCGGTCTCAGACACTTAATAATTACCTAGCTGTGTGGCCTTGGGCAAGTCACTTAACCCTGTTTGCCTTGCAAAAGCCTAAAAAAAATTATAAAAAAAAAGATTTTATTTATTTTGAGTTTTACAATTTTTTCTGCTATTCTTGCTTCCTCCCCCCACCCCCACAGAAGGCAGTCTGTTAGTCTTTACATTGTTTCCATGGTATACATTGATTTCAGTTGAATGTGATGAGAGAGAAATCATATCCTTAAGGAAGAAAAATAAAGTATAAGAGATCAAATTACATAATAAGATAACGGTTTTTTTCCCCCTAAATTGAAGGTAAAAGACTTTGGTAAAGACTTTTGCTGACAACTTTTAAAGCCCTTCCACACTCTGACTCACTCCTAAATTTCTGATCATTTCATATTACTTCCCTTTTCCCATTCTTCATTCCAGCCAGATTGGTCTTCTTTCCCTCACCTAATCTCCTAATGCCTTACTTTGGCGCTCCTTCTCATATGTGAAATGCTCTTCCCCTTGACATCCATTCCAAGGACTACCGTTAAAGCACAGCTCAGGTTCCAGTCCCCAACAGTATGCACTTCCTGAGTCTCCTCTAGTTGCTAGTACACGCTCCCTCTTCACTTGATTCACCTGGGTATACGTTGTGTCCCGAGTAGACTAAAAACTAGAGAAGTGGGATTCTTTGTTGTTATTGTTGTCTTTGTATCCCCAGCACAAGGTACAAAGTACAAAGTAATGCTCATTGAAAATGAAATGAATTGATTCTTATAGACCAAAAGTGAAGTCATGGTTTCTTGTTTCTCTCTCTAGGTGAAAAGGAGGGCCAGATTGCCAAATAAATATTCCACTAATGTCCACCTCTCTGTACTTTCTGTGCTAATATTTATTGCTTCCACAAAATATATGCTGCTAAAAAAGTCAAAAAAAGGTCAGAGCCACCATGAGTAAATGATGGGAGAGATCAAAATGTGTTTGGTACTTCAGGACCTCAGCAACTAATCTGAATTAATCAAAGTGGGCAGGGCATATTTTAAACTAGACTTTTACTTTTGGGGAAACATTTTCTGTAAATGCTGACTCCTTCACCTGATAGCAATGGTTGGGATTAGTCAGAGAAGGTTTCAGCTAAAATCTGATTGAGTTGGAACTGCCATTACTAAGATGGTGACTGCCTCCAACCTTGATTAGAAAGACAAATTCAATGAAGTAGCAGCATGGAACCAGAATGGAAAGTCCAAGGAATGATTATTATGAAGCATGTCAGATGTGGCTTGTGAGGTCATCTTATTCCTTTATAATAATGCATAGAGAAGCAAGCCTGTCCTCAGAAGGACACCAGAGAGAGAAAAAGAAATTTGAGCCTGAGGATCCCAGGATCATAGGTTTATGATGGAAGATACCTAAGAGGTCATATAACCCAGCTCCCTAATTTTAAGTAACTGAGGATTCATGACCTACCCAAGATCACACAACTGGTAAAGGGCAGAGCTAGAATTAGAACCAGATCTTATGTCTTTACAGCCATTAGGGGAATTATTCAGAATTTATGCCTCCTGATCAAAACTCATAGCTCACCAGAACAGCTGTTCTCAATTAGTCCTTAGGAGGAAAGAATCTGTTTAAAAAAAATTAATACTAAAATAGGGAAGATGGACATATACTCAAATAAAGGTACAATTTCATTGATTTGGTGTTCCTTCCTTACAGTGATGTGTCTTCCTCACCTATGCTGGTCCATTCTGTGTGATTTCTACATCCTCCCATAAGTAATTCACCTTAAGGGGTGTGTGCACCCCCTATGCTGGTGGCCCTCCTCATCTTCTCCAGACATCAAGAGGATACCAGTAAATCTCTTGAATTGTCCACTCATCTTCTCTCATCCTTACCATATGACCAAGCAACCATCTCTTCCTGTCATACAATTGTTGAAAATATCTTTGCTCCCCTTTTTCTTCAAAGTTCCTCTTCGATTGTATATTGCAACCCATACTTACCATGTGCCTTCCCAAAGTTTGCAGCATGGTAGTCATTTTAAATTTTTACACACAGAGCTGACAACCTGTCTCAATGAGGCAGCTCTCTGAATGGTATTGATAGTGTTATTTCTTTGACTGGAAACCACTGAATTATGCAACTTCTAAGTTTTCTTCCAACTCTAAATCTCATTATCCCATGACCTTAAACAGAGTCTACCTCCAAGCCTGGGCCTTAGTTATCTCATCTCTAAAATTAGAGGTTTGAACAATATGATCCCTAAGTTATCTTCCATCTTTGACATTCTGTCAAAGGGCTAGATAACCTAAGGTATCTTCCATTATGAATCTATGATCCTGGAATCTCTGGGCAAAAACTTATTTTTTCTCCAGTATCCTTTTGGTGCTTCTCTGATGTGCTGGCCACAGTAAATGAGAAATCAATCAAGTGAATTTTTAAAATTTTTGGTTAATTATTTGGATTGTTAGAGGGTGTGACCTAACATTTAAATTAGAGTTGATATAATAGCATGTCCTTTTTAAAGGATACCAGACCACATCAATAGATTACAATAGAGAAAAAAGGATGCTATTGCCTGGGTAGACAATTACTTTAGTTATTGAGATAATGACCTTGATGTATCTCCCTACAGCAGGCAGAGGGCTGTTGAAGAGAATGAAGGTTTCACTAGTGTGACTCATTTACAGTTTTCAAATAGAAACTAGCACCCTAATGTTCTTTGGCAGCTGAGAGGAAGAATGTGACCTGGTTAAATGGTATTTGGGTTGCTGGAAAAGAACTAAGGATAGGTATGGCATAGGAAGACATAAAAAGGTTGAATTATATGATGTGTAATATCAGACTTTGCCTTGTCATTCAGACGTGGTACTGGCTAAGGCCTTGATTTAAAAATCTCATCTTTATTCTCATTGATCCTCCAATTCTGAACCTATCCCATTGGAAATGGGATCTGGAGAAGACTGATAAGACAACAGTTGATCTGAGAAATACTGGTATTTTTGTGATAAACTAGCCCAATATGGGTCAGCATCATATTAAAGCTAAGAAAGTCACTATGATTTTAGTCTGTATCAAGAAGGACATAATTTTTATGAACAAGTAGGTGTTAGTCACATTGTACTTTGCCCTGGTCAGATCATATCTAGGGTATGTTGATCAGTTCCAGTCAACATATTTTATGGAAGACTTTGATAGACTTGAGTGTCTATAGAAAGGCAATCAGTTCAGTGAAGGGCCTTAAAATCATGTAGCTTGAGGATCATTTGATAGAAATTAAAAGTTTTGGCCTAGAAAAGAAGATTAAATGATTGATTAAGCAGCTTTAATTAAGATGAATTAAAAATTGAAGTAGCCTCCAAATATTTGAAGGACTATCATTAAAGTGAAAAAGGAGGAGAAGGAGGAGGAGGAAGAAGGGGAAGAATGGGAGAAGAAGATTCCTAATGGGAGGGAGTGTCTCTCAGCAAAGTCTATATGACCATTAGCTATGTCACAGAGATTTTTAATTTAAAAAAAAATTGAAGCCTTTTTTGTGACACATCACACTTTTTTTTGAATAATCCTGTCTTCCAATAGTTATAACCTATAATTAAGACTTTAAGCGGGGGGAGATGGTGGTGATGGTACTTGTGGTGGTGAAAGCCCTTCATTAGAACCAACCAATATATCAAATATGTCTGACAGTATATCAATATTACACACCCATCATGGGATTGGAGACTTAGAGCTGGAAGAGTCCTTAAAAGTTAACTAGTTTAATGTCCTCATTTTAGGATCCTTATTGAAGTAAGAGTGACAATCAATGGCCACTGAGGTCCCCTCTACCTCTGAGATCTGGTATTACTATCCTCTCTTATTCACAAGCAGAGTTACAAGTAAGAACACCAAGAAGATGAGTAAACAAGATGGAAAGACATGACATACTATAATGGACAAGATTTCATTGTTGATCAGCTGTACCTGACTTTTCATGGCCCCATTTAGAGTTTTCTAGGCAAAGATACTGGAGCAGTTTGCCATTTCCTTCTCTAGCTCATTTTACAGGTGAGGAACTGAGACAAACAGGGTTAAATGATTTGCCTAGGGTCACACAACTGGTAGTGTCCAAAGTCAGATTTGAACCATTGAAGATGAATCTGATTGCCAGTCCAATGCTCTATTCACTATACCATCTGGTTAATCTATATTCTTTTATATATTATAGTGATATGATGTTACATTATGATATTTGATATAATTTATGTCAAATTAGAAATATTTTATTTATTTTGAGACTGTATCACCTACATCATCCATAGAAAGAGCAGAGACCACTAATGTCCTAATCTCACTACTGTTCAATACAGAAGCCTTGACCTGATCTATCTTTCTAACCTGGGTTGCTCCTTGGGCACCTTGGGACTCTTTCCCTCCCCCAGAAGCAAAGGTGCTCACTGTTAGGGTATGTTAAAGTAGGTTGCAAGATATTCCAAAAGAATTCAAAGACTTAGGCTATCTTCAAGTTCATTGAAGGCATTTATTTGGGGGAATCACACTCCCCAGGAGAGGACTGACCTCCCAAAGGATGATAGCACTTCAACTGAGGAGAGGGTGAACTTTTAAAGAGATGAGGTAGAGATGAGATAGCAAGGGATACTTAGAGAGATGAGGTAATTAGGGTAGATGAGGGGTTTAAATCAAAGAACAAAGATGAGGTAATTAAGGACCAGCATATAAGGGGTGGTGCCAAATCACAAAGATTTAATCCTTTCAGGCTAGGGCAGGGATTTATTATTTTATTGATAGGGGGTTTATCTTGTGCTTGGGGGCAGGGATTTATGAATCCTTGAAGGGGAGGGGAAGTTCATTGATCTCATCACTCATGTTGATGCTGGACCTAGTACAAATATCTAGTTTACTAGATATTAGAACTCCTAACCTCCCCCATGCATCACCAGACCAGGAAACCTTATGGTTTTTATGGTTTCTATGAATGTCACTGTAACTTTCCTGTTTTGTTGGAGAGGGTGACACAGAGAAGAGAATAAACATATTTTCATTTACATATTATATATATATATGTATATGTATATATACATTTAGTATATATACATTTAGTCATCTGATACCCAAGGTTAATAGTATTCAATCCTGGAATGTTCTCTCCTCAACTCCACCTCTCTGACATCCTGGTTTCTTCTAAAATTCACTTCAGTTGTCACATCCTGAATTCAAAAACTTACTCCTCTGTTTCCCTCATCTATCCATGCCTCCCCAAAAAGGATTTTGAATTGATTTGGGGCCATCTCACTCTCACAATGGAAGGTTCCATGAGGGAAGGCAAGGCTTTATTTTTGTTTTTGTACCTCTATTGCCTAGCAAATAGTAGACTATTAATAAATACTTGCTGATCAATTATTTGGCTACCCCCTTGAGCAAGGAGAGAAAAGCCATTCCATTTCCCTTAAATTCCTAGATTATTTGGGAAAATTTTGTTGAGCAGGAAATCTATGCAAATATGTCCCTGAGAATGGGGTGGGGATGTTTGAAAGATTCATTGCTTATGGTGGTAGGAAGCCTCAGGCTGCCTCTGGTCCAGCTATAAATAAACAGAGGTTTATATTTAAGAGTGATTTACTATCCTTCATTAGTGTATTTTATACTTCACCTCACTCAGATAAGCAAATTATATAAACACTTTATATATAAGCTAAACGTGTCACACATCATGACTCAAAATATGTATTTAATTAAAAAAATATATCTTTTAAGACTAAAGGCCTAAATACATATTAAATGATATCTGCATTTGAAGGTAAATGAGAGGTGTCACCTAACAGATATTAACTGAGTTGCATAAACTGGTATACCTCTATAAGGAAAGAAGATTCATCTTAGTGACATACTTTCCTATTAGAAATTTCCTTAGGCAGTTTGATGATACAGTGGACAGAGCATTGATCCTGGAGTCTGGAGAATCTGAGTTCAAATATGATCAATTACTAACTGTGTGACCCCAGGCAAGTCATCTAACCCCAATTGTCTAAGGGGAAGGGGGGGGGGGTTTCCTTACTAGAGGCCAAAATAATATGAGGGCAGGCGGATATGCTCTGGATCATCAGAAAGGAAGATATCATACAAAGAAAAATTATTAAATTCTAACTAAAATGTCCAGAAGTAGTATGGCAGAGTGGATGAGGTTCAATCTTGTAATTATGAAGATCTGGGCTCCAGTGCTATTTTTGACATATAAAAGTTCTATATAAACATGGGCTCACTTAACTTCCTAGTATACCAGATATCTCTAAACACTATAAAATACAGAGGAGTTATTGATAGCAATCTGCATAAATGGAGGGCATTTCCATGTTAGGAGTTCTCCAAACTAATGAAATCACAGATCAATAGAAAAATTTAAAAATTGTAAAATTCCAATAAACTCCCAAACCAAAAATTCCTAGTCAAAATTTCTCCAACAGAACACATATAAACTATCCATTTTTGATGCATAAGCCTTTTTTCCTTAGCTCTAGGAGAGAGCAATCAATAAACATTTATTAATAACCAGCTATTGTACCAGCACCTCAAACCCAATATACTCAAAAGCAAACATATCATCTTTGCCCCTAAACTTTCTCCTCCCTTGGATTTCTTTTAAGGGTACCAACATTATTCTAGTTATCCCAGCCTTCAATTTCAGTGTCTGACTCTTCCCTCAAATTCAATTTGTTTTCAGGGATGAAACCCCGTATACCATAGCAACTGAAGGTCACAGAAATAGTACTGGGTTACTGCTGGGAGCTAGAAAGACTAGGACCTCAAATGTTAACCAGCCTGACTAGGATCTATGATAAACACCATGCAAGGTAAAAACAGAAAGGAACAGAAATTTAAATACCATATCAGTCAGAGGGAGGGAAGGAAGGAAGGAAGGAAGGAAGGAAGGAAGGAAGGAAGGAAGGAAGGAAGGAAGGAAGGAAGGAAGGAAGGAAGGAAGGAAGGAGGAAGGAAGGAAGGAGGGAAGGAAAGAGGGAAAGGGGGAAAGGAAGGAAGGAAAGAAGGAAGGAAGGGAGGAAGGAAGGGAGGGAGGGAGGAAGGGAAGGGGAAGGAGGAAATGAGGGAAAAGGGAGGGAAACAAGGATGTAAGTATGTACTCCACATATGAGAAATCTTCTAAATGGGTTTTGCATGGAATGTTGCTGATGATCTGGTGTCATGTGTGTGTTGTTTGGTCATTTGGTGAGCACTAGACCTTTACCCAAACCCCATTCCACCATTCCAACTTGCTGGTATTTGGAGAGAAGCAAACTGACACAGTATAATGTAAGCCATGTTTCATTTTTGTCTTTGAATCATTTATTGTACTGCCTGAACATAGTAAGCACTTAATAAATGTTTGTTGAATCTTATTAAACTAAACCCTACCTTCATCACAGGACAATGGAAGGCAGAGTCACCAGGAACTTTCTCAGTCCTTTCTCAGTTAGCAACTTTAGACCTGCTGTTCCTCCAATCCCAAGGATTTATAATTGCATTCAACTAGGTTAAAGGCCTCCCCTCTTGTCAAATGTCCTGGAAATTTTAAAATTGATATATTTTGTTTTGACACTGCTTTCATCTCTCTCTCTCTCTCTCTCTCTCTCTCTCTCTCTCTCTCTCTCTCTCTCTCTTTCTCTCTCTCTCTCTCTCTCTCTCTGTATATATATATCTCCCTTCCCCTATACTTCCCTTGGGGCTGACACCTTTTAGTCCTTTTCCTTCTTGACTTCTGTGAAGCTTTTGATACCCTTGACCAGTCCCTCTGTTGAACAGTCTCTCTTCCCTTGGCTTCTCTAACTATGTTTTCTCCTAGCTCTCCTCCTACTGGTCAGACTGGTTGTTCTAAGTCTCCTTTGCTGAATCATCATTCATCTCCTGCCTCCTACATCTTTATCTCCAGACCTCTTTTCTTCTCTTTCCATTGGTTATCTCATTCTAAGCCATTCAATTTTCCTCTCTATATAGATTCCCAAATCTATACATACAATCTTAATCTCACTTTTGGATAGCAATTGTTCATTCATACTCTCTGCAGATATCCCATAGGATTTCTCCCTCCCAATTGCTACCACTCTCCTATATACTTTGTGTTTAACTAACTTTGATCTATTTGTATTTATTTTCAATATACTTATCTGTGTATTTGCAGTTCATTCTTTGGAAGTGTATCTCCAACACCCAATATGGGACCTGTCTCACAGTGGGAGCCACTAAATGCTTGTTGATTGATCTCAAACTCACTATGTTCAAAATGAAATATGTTTTCTTCCTCCTTAATTCTCCTCTTCTTCCAATCCTCCCTATTCCTGATAAGGGCCATCCTCTCAGGCACTTTATGATAATGTTTGGCCTTCATTTTCAAAGATCATGACACCAGTGAGATGATGCCATGACAAGAACAAAATGACTGGAGATGGCCCTGGATTCGAGGTAGTCAGAGTTAAGTATCAAGTGTCTGAGGTCAGAGTTAACTCACATCCTCTTGACTCTAGGGTTGGTGCTTTATCCACTGAACCACCTAGCTGTCACCTATATGATGGGAGAGAGGGTACTAAACATGGACTCTGGAAGAGTTGTGTTCAAATCTTACCTGGATAGGCAATTATGAAGTCATCTCTTCTACTACTGCAACATCTTTCTCAACCCTTCCAATTTTCTCTGCTTACACAACCAGCATCCTAGATCAGATCCTCATCACCTTTTCCTTGGACTATTAAAATAGCCCCTTGATTTATCTTCCTGCAGGCATGGTCACCCAACTCCAATCTAACCTCTATATCATTTCCAAACTCATTTTCCTATGGCATAGGTTCAACCTTCCCACTATCCTGATCTAAACAATATTTACAAGATAAAGTACCAGCTCCTTAAGCATGTATTTAAGCCTTCACTATTGGTTCCCACTTACCTTTCCAGCCTTGTTTTATACAATTCTCCTTAAATACTTTACATTCCAGTCAAACCCAGACCAGAAGTTCTCTCATCTCAGTGCTCCATCATCTTTGCTTTGAAGTTCAGGTATAAACATTTTCCATGAAAATTTCCTTATTTAGTGAACTACCTCACCTCAATTTCCCCTGTATTATATTTAGTGAAATATAAATTCCTAGATCTAGAGGGTAGGGATTGATTCATACTTGTCTTTGTCTAGGAAAGTGTTTAATAAAGGTGTGTTGGTCAAAATTGGGCCAAGTTTTAATCTTCTCCTGGACCTGGCACTTGCAACCCTGGAAAAGAGCAGCTGGGTGAATAGAGCACCAGATCTGGAGTCAGAAGACCCTGAATTCAAATTTGGCCTCACACACTTCCTAACTGCCTGGACAAGTCACTTAACTATGTTTGCCTCAGTTTCCTCATCTGTAAAATGAACTGTAGAAAGAAATAGCAAACCACTCTAGTATCTTTGCCAAGAAAACCCCAAATGGGGTTATAGAGAATCAGACAAGACTGAAATGACTCACCAGGAAGCCTGAGAAAGTCACTTCCTTCCTTAAGACTTGTTTCCTGTATGTAAAATGAGATGTTTAGACTAAAGGAAAAAGTTATAAATGAAGCTATCAAGAGTGATGTCAATAGGTTTTGGAGCAAAATCCAGAGGCAGCTGGAGTATGGACAAAGTGATAAATATGTGAAGACATGAAAGAAATGAGTTCAAATCCTACCTCAGATATTTAATGATAACAGAATCCTGTGTAATGTAGTTTATCTATCTGTTTCTTCATCTGGAAAAATGGGGATAAGGAGCTGCTGTGAGGAACAAGTGAGATATAAATATGGTACTATATAAAAATGGGGGGCAGTAAGATATCACAGTAGATAGATCACTAGACCCAGAAGAGCTGAGTTCAAATTTGAGCTCAGACACTAGTAGCTGTGTGATAGCAGGCAAGTAAATTTAACCCTATTGCCTCAGTTTCCTCATCTATAAAATGAACTGGAGAAGGAGATGGCAGAGCACTCCAGTATCTTTCCCAAGAAAACCCTAAATGGGGTCATGAAGAGTCAGGCAGGACTGAAGAATAACAACAAATATTTTTCAAGTTCATCTTACTTTTCCACTCAAGAAAACCTTCATTGACTCCCTATTACTGCCTGGTAAATAGCGAAAGCCTTTCCTTGGCTTTTGAGGACTCCATGAGGTATGTCACCCTTCCTTCCATTTTTTGTTGGAGGCAATAGGGGTCCCACAGCTAGTAAGTATTTGAGGGATGATTTGAACTCAGATCTTCCAGACTCCATATCCACACTTATCTTATACTACTCCTTATTATACTAACCAAACAAGACAATTCTCCATTCTACTATATTCTATAGTAGAGGCACCTCCTTGCCTTGTAATCGATCCACAAGTATTTATTGCATGCCTCCTATGGACCCCTCCTATGGACCCCCCCAAAAGAAAACTAAACATTTCCCTATTTTCAAGGAATTTACATGTGCATTTTTAGGAACATAGATAACTTATACAAAGTAGATCACCTTTGAGGGAGGGAGGAAAGGTCCACTCCCTAGGGAGTCAAAAACCTGGAAGGGATCTTGGGATTCCAAGAGGCTTCCTAGCCTTAAGTCAGCTGGGTCCTTTCTGTATGGCCCACACTCCTATTTTTTCCTACTCTTAGCAACCTGGATACTTCCTCATAAACTGGACTTGTCCCTCTGCTACATCTTTCCAGAGGGAGATTGGGAGATGGGAAAGGGAATCTCTTCCCACCTCTTCACTGGTATCCTTTAGCAGGAACAGAAACCTTTCTTCAGAGACTGTAGAGGTCTGAATGAAGTAACAACACAAAGACGAAATCACACAACTGTCATTCAGTTTAATAATAATAGTAACTAGAATTTATATAGCACTCTGAGGTTTGCAAAGCTCTTTATAAACACCTCATTTTATCACCACAACCACCTTGGGAAGGAGGCGCGATTACTATTCCCACTTTACAGATGAGAAAACTGAGGCAGATAGCAGTTAAGTGACTTGCCCAGGGTCACAAAGCCAGGACTAGGTACAGTTCTCTATTCTACTATGCTCTAGAATTTGTGTTGGCAGCTGCAGATATAAAGAAAAAAGGCAGGGGGGAGTTCCTCTCCTTGGAGTTCATATTCTACTGGGAGGAAATGTGAAATAACTTGGGAGGGGCTGTTTGCAACTATCTGGAGGGATCAATTTGGTCTTATTTGGAAATGGTCATTTAGCTTAGTCAGTCTTAGAGGAAACCAGGCTCTGAGTGAGTTGGAGGACTCCATTAGGCTGGCCAAGGATGGAGAGTCTTCCCAGCTTGGAGCAAGCTTCTGCAAAGGCTCAGGGACAGGAACACATCCCATATAGCAAATGGGTCAGTTTGTTTGAGACATGGGGAGAATGAAAGGTAGTAATGTTCCATAAGACCAGAAGGGTTAGTTGACTGAAACCAGATTGTGCTGGGCTTTAAATGTCCAAAAGAAAAGTTAGTATTTTATTCTAGCGACAACAGGGAATGAGTCATCACAAAAAAAATTAAATGACAGGGTAGATTCTTTCCTGGTTTTTTTCTGGGAGGAGATGGGAGAGGGATTGAAGAGAAAGAGGACTCTAAGGGCCTGAATCCTCCAGATGTGTGTTGGGAGGGGGTGGGTAATAAGACAGGGACTGTAGCTAGCAGAAGGACAGTAGGCATAAAGAAGTGGGGAGTCAAAGAATGTAGCTTGGGGTAGGTAAGAAGATGTCAGATCAACCAACACAGACTTTGACTGAGCCTCCCTCCCTTTTACCTTTCACTGTCCCCAGAGTAATCTGGTTCTTGTACCACTGTACACATGCCTCACATTAATGCTATTTTATTTGAATTGTTCAATTCTCTTATTTTTTTTCTTCATGCAGCCACGTTTATTATATAGGAGCTTTATTCCTGAAGACCACACATACAAACACACACACACACACACACATTCATTCACTCCCTTTCTATGGAGGGGAGAACTATCCCATCCCCCAAGTTCCTGTAATCATATTCCCTTCTCAGACTGAGTTTCCTTCAGGGTTGGGCAGAGAATGGATGAGCTGCACCTGGAAATTTGTGGGGGTTTACATTTCTTCCAAGCTGATGATCAGAGATCAGTTAAGTATCCTTTTCTGAGCAGGTGAGTGCCTCAGGTAGGAGTTGGAAGGCCTTCCAAAGAGGTCAGCAACCCAAGGTGAAAGATGACACAGGGACTAATGTCACTGGCCACCCCTCTCTCCTATGCCCGTCACCTGCCCACTTTAAATCTGTGCTCACCTGTCTGTTCAGAAATGACAGCTACTCCCACCCCCAAAGAAAGGGCCTGATGCCCAAGTGATCACTGAGGAAGATCTGGTAGCTTCTGCTACCCTTCCTCCACTCCAGTCCCACCTCCAAATGGGGCCTGAATTCATTTTTATTTCTTTGAACAATACTGTATGAGGCAGCATTTTCGGGACATGAGGAGAAGGGAGAAAGTCAGGCCCCCAGTTTTCAACACAGGATTTTGGGATTCATAGAAAGAAGGGACTTTAGAGGCCATCTGGTCCACTTCCTTTGACTTACAACTGAAGAAACAGAGATATGGACAAAGGGTAAGATTTACCCAAGGAAGTGGCAGAGCTAAGATGTAATACATCCTGTTGTCTTGGTGATACAAATAATATTGATGATTATGAATGTGTCCAAGATCATGTGATACTCATCCTAGCTCTGAACCTGAGTTCAAATCTCATCTCAGAATACTCTATGTATCCTTGGGCAATTCTCTTAACCTAGGTAAGGAGGTAGTAAAGTAGCTAGAGAATCCAGAGTCAGAAAAGCTGAGTTCAAACCCAAACTTCAGCTATTTATTGGTTGTGTGATCCTGAGCAACCCTGTTGGCCTCTGCCACTGTAAAATGGGTATAATGATTACCTCTGCCCACCTACCCCATGATTATTGTGAAGATAAAATGACATAATATTTATATAAATGTTATTAAAATACAGACTTTGTGATCCTAGACAAATCATTATACTTCTCCAACAGACTGTGATGTCCTTGAAAACTGGCAAAGAGGGGTTGTAATTGATGTTCAGTCCTTTGTCAATCATGTCTGATTCTTCATGACTGCATTTGGGGTATTCTTGGCAAAGATACTGCAGGGATTTACTATTTCTTTCTCCAACTCATTTTACATATGAGAAAATTGAGGCAAACAGGGTTAAATGACTTGCCCAGGGTCACATTGCTAGGAAGTGTTTGAGGTCACATTTGAACTCAGGTCTTCCTGTCTCTAGGCCTAGAACTCTATCCACTTTGACACCTATCTGGCCTATAATATTTGTAAAGCCTTAGCAAAGTGCCTGGAAAATAGTAGGTGTTTTCTTACCCAATTTGAGCCTCAGTTTCCTTATCTGAAAAAATGAAAGGACTGGACTATATGACCTCATTTTTGGCTTTAACTCTACTATGGTCTCTTCCAGATGGAAATCTCTGATTCTTTGACTATAGAACAATTCTATGAATATGCATTTACTTGATCAGGAAGAGGCAGATCTTGGGGGTGAAGAGGGGTCCTATTTTAAGTAACCTGAAATGGCTAATTATACATGATTGAAATTAAGGAATGTAGGCCAGCCAGGTCTCCCTTTGGGAGGAAAGAAGACCCAAACTTTGACTTGTTTTAAAGCAAGGGGAGTTTAGGTTAGGAGAGTCCAATTCTGCATTTCCTGTTGGTTCAGAGCCCAACAGAGCAGTTCCTTCCTTGGGACTCACAGTTTGTTTTGTTGTATGTGTGGCCTGCCCTTCCCCCTCCCCCAGTTCCCCCTCCCCCAACCAGGACCCCAAACAATTGCTTATAGGTAGGGTTTTTAATCCCTCTCCTGGCAGCTTTGAAGATCCTTCCAGCTGCATCAAGTGCTCCTTAGCTTGGAGCATCTGGACCCAACTTCAAAGACCTCAATGGAATTATTAGTTCTACCCACTACAGTAGCTCCAAAGGAACTGTTATTAGCTATTTATTGTGCAAATCTTTACAGAGATGGCCCGGAAGTTTCCTTGACCATGCAGCTTTCTCCTGGAGAGGCTACATTTTAGAGACTTTGGAAGGCTACCTAGGAATGTGGCTGAATTAAAAGGCCAGGGACAGCAGGGATTAGCAATAAGAAGCTAGACCAAATGACTGCCTTTGTAATAATTAGTGTATCTGCCAAACATGAGTCTTGAAGGCTTTCTTGCTAGAGGAGAAAGGATCATTTTGAAGAACTGAAATAAACTGAACCTGGGAGAAGGAAATAGGCTTTAATGTAAAGCTTATAGAATTTAATGAAAAAAGACCAGGGTTCAAATTCCAGTTCTGTCACTGTTTGAATTTGGTTAGGTAATTTATACTGTTGGGGCCTGCAAATTGACAGGTGAATCTGAATAGAGAGCATAACGATCAGAGTTGGAGATGGAAAGACCAGTTTTCAAGTTCAACATCTGACATTTGCTAGCTTGCCCATGGCCATGACCCGATCACGGTAAGTCATTCAGCCTCTTGGTACACCCAGGCCATTCATAAAGACTACAGTGGCTTAGTCTTCTGAGAAGGGAATTTACATACCAGGAGCTCCCATGCTTCTAAAATCGTAGGTCTGCTTCCCTTTTTCACCCCCCCCCCCCACAAAAACAATAGGGTCCCTGGAGATTTAGGGAACCTAGAGCTGAAAAATGACCTTAAAGACCATCTAGTTCAATTCCCCAGTTTGACAGATAAGGAAATTAAGGACCACAGAGGTTAAGTGACATCTCCAAAGTGAGAAAGATATTAATAGCAGGAATTTAAGTTTAGATGATCTAAAGTCAAATCCAGTATTCTCTGCATTATACCAAAATGCTTCATTTCTGCTCTGGTCAGCTCTGAAATTAAACATTATCTTTATTAACTCTGCCCTTGCCCATGATTGATTCCCAACCCTAAGAATTTGTACTGGCCATCCTTGACACCTGGAAAACGTTTCTCTCTTTATCCCAGATTCTTATTTTTTCCTGACTTCTTTCAAAATTCAGGAAGTAAATACTTTAAAAAATTTTTTTGGAAGTAAACATTTTTGTTTTATTTTATTTTTGCAAGGTAGTGGGTTAAGTGACTTGCCCAAGGTCACATAGCTAGGTAATTATTAAGTGTCTGAGGTCACGTTTGAACTCAGGTCCTCCTGACTCCAGGGCCGGTACTCTATCCACTGCGCCACCTAGCCGCCCCCAGTCTTTACTTCTTAGAGGATTCCAGGTAAGTCGGTATCACTTTAGAAGAGGCGAAATCAAGACTTTTCCGAATACAAAGAGGTCACTAAAAGGCCACTGGAGTGTCAGCCTCCTCCTGGAGACTGGTGCGGAGTTCACTGGCCTGGCAGGAACTTGGAGACTTTCTCCCTTTGTGGGGAGATGGCAGTGGTAGAAAGGGAGCCATGGACAGCTCCGACTCCTGGCCCGGGCTCGTGAGCTGAGTGCAGCAAGCCTGCTCCAGGGTGGGCGAAGCTGGGCCGCCGGGTGTGGGGAGGGGGCGGGCGCGGGGAACGCCCGAAGTGAGCCCCGAAGCCCTCCTTCAGCCCCGCCGTGATCTTAACGAGCAAAGTTTGCCTCCATCCTTCCCCCTTCATCGATCCCGGCTCCCCTGCCCAAGCCTGGCTGTTGTCTTTCTCCAGGTGTGTGCTCGGGGTCAGGACGTGCTGAAGTGCTTCAACTGCGTTTCATAGTTGAGAGAGATTTGTCTTTTTCCGGGTGGGCTTGGCTTCGTTTCTGGTTTTTCCGGGGAACGGTGTCTGTAAGGATTCAGTCAATTTAGAGGAAATAAACCGGAAAGTTGGTCACCGTGCCAGCTCGCCCTGCTCTGGTCCCCAGTGCGGCTTGAAGCCGGTATAGCTATTTCCCAATCCCCTCCCACCCCGCTTTTATTTGCGCGTGGAGTCGTGCAGACACGCACACACTTGCTGGTTTTCCCCTACAGTAATATAGGGTGGGGAATCTGGGTGCTGGGCTGTGGGCTCCCCAACCCCATCTGCCTCTCCCCCGACGCCCCGGCTTGGAGAAGGCACCCAGGCCGAGGCGGCTCCAGGGCCCGAGCCGCCCCCTCCTCTGTCCTCGGTCCTTGCCCTGGGTCCCACCGCTGCTCTCCCCATTGTTCCCTTCCGAGCCGCAGCGGCTCTGCCGCCCGCCCCGCACTCGCTCCCCACAGCCAGCGCCTTCCTCTGGAGCCCGAATGCATAATTAGAAGCAGCTGCTCCGCGGCGAGCCCCGCACACGGGCATCCTCCCGAGCCGGGGGCCGACCCAGTCCCCTGGCCTGGCCTTGGCCGCAGCCCGGCCCCCGGAGGAAGGGCCCACGCCCTGGCCAGCGGGAGCGACGGGCCTTCAGCGGGCCTGCCAGGAAGGCCAGGGCTTTGCTGCCGGCTGAACGGGCTGGGCCACAATCTTCCTTCTCTCTTCTGGGCTCCCGAATTATTTTTATTGGGAAGGGAAAGTGGCAGCCATCTCAAGGGGGCCTCCTGCAGCTGCTGCCGAACCTGGGAAGCCCTGCAGTTCCATTGTCCCGCCTCGGCTCCAAAGAGGCCTTTTCCCTGGTTGGGCAATCCTGAGGTAGCTTTCAAGGAGTGAAAGGGGCCTCTCCTTCACTGTGAGAGTCTGTGCCCATATGTCACGCTAGCATGGAGGGAGCGGGGGTATAGGAGCAAGAGGGCAGGGGACAGTTGTTCCTATTTTCTCCCCAAACCAAAAACAATCCTTAGCACTTCAAGGACAGGTCAACCAGGGAGTAAGGCTGTTTCGTCAGCAAAAGGCCTGTGCTTTTGGTTGAGCCTGGGAGCTCTTTGTGGCTTGTGGAGAAGTACACATCTGATCCTGCAGCAGGCTTTGAACGGGTAATACAAGTCTCTCAACCCCACCCCTCCTCCTCCTCCTCCTCCTCTTTCTATCCCCTCGTCATCCCTCCAGAGGTTGGCCCAGGGCCAGATCTGCTCCACTGCTCAGGAGCAGGAAGAGGAGGGGGAAGGGCCAGGAGCTGTTTCTAGGCCAGGCCTTGGGGATCCCAGGGGGGGAATAGATTTGGTGCTGATCAGAACCAGGAGGTGAGAAAGTTGATCCTTTCGGGAAGGGTAGATTGCTCCCCAAATCCCACCCCACTTCCCAGTTAGAAGAACATTCTTGCCATGGACAACTGACTCCTCTGTGGTTTGGGACAAGAGAAAGACATATTTTTCACCCAGCTACAGCCATTATTTTTCTTTCCATCACCAGCACATTCACATCTCTTAACAAATACCGAGAAGAAGCTGAATGACTGGGCATCTTGAGATTGACAGGTATAGAAGAAAATTTTAGTTTTGTATAATTCCTTTGTTTCAAAATTGGAAACTGAGGCTCTGAGAAATTGACTTGCCCAGGGGTCACCCAAGAAGTAAGTGGGGCAGCAGAGATTTTTAATCTTGGGCTTCAAATTCCCAATCTGGGATTCTTTCCACTTTGCCAGGCTATAGAGGTAAGGATAGTTAGAATTATGCCATTAAATAGGCATTGCTCTTTTTAAAGAGAAATTTCTAGTAACTGCAGCTCATAGGATCACAGATGTTGAGCTGGAAGGGGCCTTAGAGATCACCCAATTCAAACCCCCTCTCCCATTTTACAGATAAAAGAAAAAGACTTGCCTAAGGTCATATATGTAGTAAGTAGCAGGGTCAGCAAATGACAACAAGTTGGGCGCTCTTTTCTATGAACTCAACTGATAGCAATACAAGACAGGGTTACTCACATTTCTAAAATGTTTTAAGTTCAACAAAGCACTTCCCTCCCAATGGCTTGTCAAATAGAGTAGGGCTAGTTTGATCATTTACATTTTATTTTTCTTAGTTTTTTTGCAAGGCAATGGGATTAAGTGGCTTGCCCAAGGCCACAAGGCTAGGCAATTATTAAGTATCTGAAACCAGATTTGAACCCAGGTACTCCTGACTCCAAGGCCAGTGCTCTATTCACTTTGACACCCTCATTTACATTTTATAGATGAAGAAGTTCAGAGAAAAGATTTGTCTGAAGTCACAGAGACAGAATTCAAACCCAGTACTCTTGACTTCCAAGTTAATTTATTTGTTGAAGGCCATAGAGATATCAAGCAAGGTACAGTCTGGGTCATTGTTGACTATTGTCTTGCCATTGGACTTCAATGACTCTGAAAGAGAGAGTAAGGCTGATGACTTTGTACAACTTTGCCTCCCTTAAATACAATTCATGCTGTACATCTCAAGACACCACTCCATGATCTCATTAAGCCTCTTCAAAAAAACAAAGGACAAACAACATTGTTATAGTCATGAGCAGAGAACATTGAGGGAGAAAGTCTGGACTTTTTAAAGCAGTAAATCCCATTGGCTCATTAAACTGTCAATTCAATCCTTATCTCTAACATCTAAGGGTCTTCTAAGCATAACTGGTGTAACAACTGGTTGTTGACTCAGAGGGAGTTGTCAACCTCTTTCTCCTCAGATATGCTTATAATTATATCACAACACTCACCTCCTTAGAATTTGGTGGAGACTTACCCAAACAGATCATGACTTAGGACCTCCCCCCATCTTATTAACATTCCACCCCTCCAAAGAATTGGAAATTGAGTGAATGTCCATCAATTGGAAATGGCTGAACAAATTTTGGTATTTGTATGTCATGGATCACTATAGTCCTATTAGAAACCAGGAAGGATGGGAATTCAGAGAAGCCTAGAAAGACTTGCATGAACTGATGCTGAGCAAGATGAGCAGAACCAGAAGAACATTGTACATCATAACAGCAACATGGGGCTGATGATAAATCTTAATGGACTTGCTCAATTCATCAGTGCAATAATCAGGGACAATTTTAGGTTGTCTGCAATGGAGAATACCATCTGTATCCAAAGGGAGAATTGTGGAGTTTAAACAGAGACCAAAGACTATCTATCACCTTTAACTTTTAAAAAAGTTATCTTATGTTTTATGTAAGTTTATTAGTCTCTTATATTTTATTTTTCCCTTAAGAGTATGATTTTTCTCTCAACACATTCAATTTTGATCAATGTATAGCATGGACACAATGTAAAGACTCTCAGATTGCCTTCTGTGGTGGGAGGTGGAAGGAAGGGAGATTGAGGGAAAAATTGTAAAATTTTTTTTAAAAGTGAGTAAACAATTACCATTAAAAAATGAAGTCCCACCCCCTTGTATCCCTGTTTGATTTGAGTGCAAGTCAATTTCCTGTTTACATGCCTGTTTATAGTTCTATAGTTCTATAATCATAATATTTAGAAAAGAATTTTTTTTTAAAAATGTATACGCATGTATTCAGGATTAACACCTCCTACTAGCCTGTGAATCCTTTTAAGACTTAACTCAATATCCATTTCATTAAGCAAATAAATAAAACCCTAGGAATTCTGTTTATCTTTATCTACCATATAGAGCTAATAAGGCCTCTGTCTTGAGGTAGCAAAACCAAAAGGGCCAGAGTCTAGACAAGGAGATGTGACTCAGAAACTTGTGGTTTCTTTCTTGAGTTGATTAAAGTTCAGCTCCTCTAGGAATCTGAAGGGGTCACTGGTTTCCTTGTATAGATCCTGACTCTTTTCTCCTGTAGGAATTTAATTGAGCCCTGTCCTCTTTTATACCAACAAGTTAAGGGAAAGTATTTCTGGAAGTCTTAGATAGCTTAGTTCTTTCAATCTTATCCCAGTTGCCTAAGACCAAAGAATATACAGCCTTCTCCTAACCTACCAGCCATTTCCCCAAGTCTTTCCACATTCTATTTAGTCCATCTTTCACAGTGTGAGCCAGGGCTCAGGAAAAAAAAAATAAAGCAATACAAGACCATTCTCAAGGTCTCTCTTATGAACTTTGGAATTGATTGTACGACACGAGTCACTGGCACAGTACCTCCCAGCATGGCATACCTTTATCAAAGAGGGTGCTGTGCTTTATAAGCAAAGCAGAATTGCAACAGCTCAAAAGAAACTTGAGGTGCACAAATTTAGAGAATCCACTCCAAGTGTTCATATGGTCTATTTGTGCCCAAACTGACATTGATCTGATCAGCCCAAGCTGGACACACTGCAACTTGACTCTAATGTGGTGATATCATTTTGATCTTCTTCAAAAATGAAGGACAACCATATAGGTGATTTTAAAACACTTTAAGTGAATAGGGTACTAGGTGGCAAAGTAGATAGAACACCAACCCTGGAGTCAGCAGGACCTGATTTCAAATTTCGGCCTCAGATACTTGACACTTACTAGTTTGGGCAAGTCACGACCTCTATTACCTCCAATAGATTCAAATAAAATAAAATCTCTTAGGCATTCACTTTTACCCATTGTCTCCTACCTCAAGTCTCATAGGATCCATCCGTGCCCAGGTGGACCACTTTATCCTTGTCAATAATAATAAAGTTGGCATTTACATGGCATTTTAAAATTTAATGATGTGATTTGCTCACACAAAAACCATGCATCCTCATTAGTTAGTCCCTCCCCTCTCTTTTATGGTTAACCCCCTTGAGAAAGTGATGTGCTTCTATAATCTATAATCTGTAATGCCTCTACTTCCTCCCTCTCATCTCATTATTTTTTCAATCTCGATTCTGACTCCATCACCTAAGTGAAACTGCCCTCCTCCTGTGATCTTTTAATGACCAGCTCCATTGGCCTTTTATCAATCACACTATCATTTCCTCTCTTCCTGATAACTCTCTTATCTCTCAGTTTCTCTCCAGATTCTCTTTCTACTCCACCTATCTAACCACACCTTCTCAAGCTCCTTCACTGGACAAGTCATGTCCACTAACCATAGGTATCCCCCAAAGTTCTTTCCTGGGTCCTGCTCCTTCTGTACTATTTTGCTTGGTGATCTCATCAGCTCTCATGGATTCAATTATCACTATGCTAATGGTTCTCAAATCTATTTATCCAGTTCTAACCTCTCCCCTGATCTTTAGTCTTGCCTCTTCAACAGACTATTAGACATCTTGAACTGTATGTATTGTACACATCCTCAGTTCCCAAACAGAACTCATTATCTTTCTTAATAAGTCCCCATCTTTTTCTAATTTTCCTATTGATGTCAAGGACACCATCATCCTTCCAGTCATCCTGGCTGTCAACCTAAATGTCACTCTCTTTTATTCTCTCACATCCATTGCTGACAAGCTTGTCAATTCTACATCTCTTAAATATATCTCTTCACCTTCTCTACTACTACTACTACTACTACTACTACTACTACTACTACTACTACTACTACTACTACTACTACTACCTAGTCTAAACCTTCATCAATTCACACTTTTTGTGTTGCTCAGTTGTTTCACTCCCTGCTTCACCCCTCTTGGTGTCTTCTTGGCAAAGATATCTGGAGTGGTTTGCCATTTTCTTTTCCAGGTCATTTTAGAGATGAGGAAACTGAGGCAAATAGGGTTAAGTACCTGGGCCAGGGTTACTCAGCTAGTCTGAGTTTGAATTTGCACTCCAGGTTAGTGCTCTATACATAGTGCCACTTAACTACTTACCCCCTCTTCCTCCTCCCTCTCCACATCCTGGACTCATCTAGACTACTGCTGGAGCTTTCTGGTTGGTATCCCTCCTTCAAGTCTCCACTCAGCTGTCAAATAGATCTTTAAAAAACAGATCTAGAGGTGGCTAGGTGGTGCAGTGGATAGAGCACTGGCCCTGGAGTCAGGAGAACCTGGGTTCAAATCCGGTCTCAGACACTTAGTAATTACCTAGCTGTGTGGCCTTGGGCAAGCCACTTAACCCCATTTGCCTTGCAAAAAAAACCCCAGATCTTATCTCATCACCCCCACATTCAGTAAACTCCATGGCCCCTGATCACCTTCAAGATCAAATAGAATTTTTTTCTGTTAAGCATTCAAACTTCTTCCTAATTTGTCCTCTGCTCCCACTAACCCCATCTCCTAACTTTCCAGTCTTTACTCATCTCTGTTTACTCTATAATCCAGCCATCCTGACTTCTTTGCGGGTCCTGAAGCAAGAAACTTCATCTCCTATCTCTGGGCCATTCAATGGCTCTCCTCTAAGCCTGTGATTTTCTCCCTCCTAATCTACCTCTTTTTTCCTTCTACCTTCTAGAAAATGTCTTTCCAGATCCTTTACTCTGTTGATGTTATATATACTCATAAGTATGAGTATATCAACACACACACACACACACACACACACACACACACACATCTATATGTGTATAAGTAAATACTTGTATAAGTGTATCTACATAATATGCATACTATATATCATATTATATTGTGTATATGTATGCATGTTTATATGTTGATATATATATATGAATACATACAATTACCTTTCCTGTTTGTACATAAATTGTTCCCATTTTGCCTCCCTCATGGGACTAAAGTCCTTGTTTTTTGCCTTTCTTTGTATATCTTAGAACTTAGCATAGTATCAGACACATAATAGGTACTTAATAAACTGGTTGATTTTATTGACTCTGTAAATAAAGTACATGTCTCGATATTCCCATTTTACCCCTGGGAAAGTTGAACCTCAAAGAGAAGCCCACACAAATAGCAAATGTCAAGTGCTGAACTGAGCAGAGGTAGCTGAGAGGACCTTGCCTCTCTGTAAACTTTGTCAGGATATATAGGTTGGGCCTCAGTTTCCCTTTCCCTTTGACAGCTCTTTACCTAGCCTGTGTTTAAAATCTGCACAAAGCTTTCTACAGAGTACAATTAGATAGGCTGAATCTCAAAGAAAAGAGAAGAACTCCTAAAAAGTTGTCATCATACCTTGGCCTAGTTCAATGAGAAATAAAGAAACCAAGTCTATTGTTGATTTTGCATATCGTTTTTTCCAAAAACTCAGTTTATCCCTTCATTCATTAGTTTATTCATTTGTTCATTCTTTCATTCACTCATTCATACAAAAATACTTATAATGATTGACTATGTACCAGAAACTAGAAAGGTTAAAAATAAAAAGGAAATTCCCTTCCCCCAAAAAGCTTCACATTGTATTGGGTGATTGGGTGGTGAATAGTTACTCAGTTTAGTAGATAGGAAACTGAAACAAATAATGTTAAGAATGGAAGGAGGACTCCTACAAGAGAGGATAATCAGGAAAGTCTTAGGGCACTTAAGCTAGATCTCAAAGAAATTGAGGGGTCCAAACTGTGGTGTAGAGGAGGGAAAGGATCCCAGATATGGGCAGCAGCCCTCGATGGATAACATTAAGTAGGGAAATCTGATTAAAATGCCAAGAGCAAGATGGGCAGTAATGAACAATAAGCCAGAAAAGTTGGGTTGGTTGCTGAGTGCTTCTTGTCCCATCTATGCACCTACTGTAGGGAAGGCAAACTATTAAAAACTTCTCATAGGGCAGCTAGGTGTTGTAGTGGATAAAGCACCAGCCCTGGAGTCAGGAGTACCTGGGTTCAAATCTGGTCTCAGACACTTAATAATTACCTACCTAGCCGTGGGGCTTTGGGCAAGCCACTTAACCCTGTTTGCCTTGCAAAAAAACCTAAAAAAACAAAACAAAACAAAAAAAAAAACTTCTCATGAGCAAGGATTGTGGGGTCAATCTTGTGAAGTCCAAAAGCCTAGCTTTTATTAGGGACTGTAGTGGACTTGGTAGCAATAAGACCAGAATTCAAATTCTGCCTCAGATACTAACCTTGTGACCCTGGGCAAGTCCCTTAATTTTTAATTTTCTATCTATAAAATGGGGATTAGTGAGACAGAATCATCCTCTTGAGTTCAAATCTGATCTTGAAGTAGAAGAAATATTGGACAGAAAAATATATTTTATAATTGATCTGTTCCCTTTGCACTGACAATGTAGCTTATATTTAACATTGTTGAAGGCAAT